>NC_060184.1:22034455-22295226 GCF_021184085.1 Oncorhynchus gorbuscha | reverse complement strand
TGTTGTAACCAACTTTTCTGAGACTCCCATTTGGACCAAGTGACTTTAGTGATGTTGGTGTGAGACAGTGTTTGGGGTGAGAGGGAACTAAAATGAAGCAGTCAATGAGGCCAGTCAAGTGCCACCTTTTTTTAAATGAACTATATTTCTGAATCCACGAGTGGCTGATCTCACTTGTTTTGGGGAAGTGCAGGTCAGTGTTGGAACCCCCCCACCCAACGTCAAGCGAATTCCCTGTATTGACATTTACTGAATTTTTACACCCTTCACTGACATTGCTCTCTCTGGGCCCTCCCCCCACACATCCGGTAATCGAGGACCAGCTGGTGTACCTGGTGGTGTACACCATGTGTTATGCAGGTGAATGAGGACCCAAAAGCGACTTGGCGAAAACAGAGTTTTTAATCCAGTAAGATACTTAACAAAACAAAAGGCATAATACTACTCGTAAAGACGAGAACAGACTGGAGACTTGATCAAGAACTGCAGGTTGCCTCGGGAAGGCACTTGAACCTAGCAGACTCAGACACCTGCTCACCACGCAGCATCTGAGGGAAACACGACACGACAGGGCAAAACATAGACACAGCACGGTGAATATAGACAAGGATCCGACAGGGCAGGTACGGAAAACAAGGAGAGAAATAGGGACTCTAATCAGGGAAAAGGATCGGGAACAGGTGTGGGAAGACTAAATGATTGATTAGGGGAATAGGAACAGCTGGGAGCAGGAACGGAACGATAGAGAGAAGAGAGAGCGAGAGAGTGAGAGAGGGAGGGGGAGAGAGAGGGATAGAAAGAGGGAAAGAACCTAATAAGACCAGCAGAGGGAAACGAATAGAAGGGGAAGCACAGGGACAAGACATGATAATTAATGACAAAACATGACAGTACCCCCCCACTCACCGAGCGCCTCCTGGCGCACTCGAGGAGGAACCCTGGCGGCAACGGAGGAAATCATCAATAAGCGAACGGTCCAGCACGTCCCGAGACGGAACCCAACTCCTCTCCTCAGGACCGTAACCCTCCCAATCCACTAAGTATTGGTGACCCCGTCCCCGAGAACGCATGTCCATGATCTTACGTACCTTGTAAATAGGTGCGCTCTCGACAAGGACGGGAGGGGGGGAGGGAAGACGAACGGGGGTGCGAAGAAAGGGCTTGACACAGGAGACATGGAAGACAGGATGGACGCGACGAAGATGTCGCGGAAGAAGCAGTCGCACAGCGACAGGATTGACGACCTGGGAGACACGGAACGGACCAATGAACCGCGGAGTCAACTTACGAGAAGCTGTCGTAAGAGGAAGGTTGCGAGTGGAAAGCCACACTCTCTGGCCGCAACAATACCTTGGACTCTTAATCCTGCGTTTATTGGCGGCTCTCACAGTCTGTGCCCTGTAGCGGCAAAGTGCAGACCTCACCCTCCTCCAGGTGCGCTCACAACGTTGGACAAACGCTTGAGCGGAGGGAACGCTGGACTCGGCAAGCTGGGATGAGAACAGAGGAGGCTGGTAACCCAGACTACTCTGAAACGGAGATAACCCGGTAGCAGACGAAGGAAGCGAGTTGTGAGCGTATTCTGCCCAGGGGAGCTGTTCTGCCCAAGACGCAGGGTTTCTGAAAGAAAGGCTGCGTAGAATGCGACCAATCGTCTGATTGGCCCTCTCTGCTTGACCGTTAGACTGGGGATGAAACCCGGAAGAGAGACTGACGGACGCACCAATCAAACGACAGAACTCCCTCCAAAACTGTGACGTGAATTGCGGACCTCTGTCTGAAACGGCGTCTAACGGGAGGCCATGAATTCTGTACACATTCTCGATGATGATTTGTGCCGTCTCCTTAGCGGAAGGAAGTTTAGCGAGGGGAATGAAATGTGCCGCCTTAGAGAACCTATCGACAACCGTAAGAATCACAGTCTTCCCCGCAGACAAAGGCAGACCGGTAATGAAGTCTAGGGCGATGTGAGACCATGGTCGAGAAGGAATGGGGAGCGGTCTGAGACGACCGGCAGGAGGAGAGTTACCCGACTTAGTCTGCGCGCAGTCCGAACAAGCAGCCACGAAACGGCGCGTGTCACGCTCCTGAGTCGGCCACCAAAAGCGCTGGCGAATAGACGCAAGAGTGCCTCGAACACCGGGATGACCAGCTAACTTGGCAGAGTGAGCCCACTGAAGAACAGCCAGACGAGTGGAAACAGGAACGAAAAGGAGGTTACTAGGACAAGCGCGCGGCGACGCAGTGTGCGTGAGTGCTTGCTTAACCTGTCTTTCAATTCCCCAGACTGTTAACCCGACAACACGCCCATAAGGAAGAATCCCCTCGGGATCAGTAGAAGCCACAGAAGAACTAAACAGACGGGATAAGGCATCAGGCTTGGTGTTTTTGCTACCCGGACGGTAAGAAATCACAAACTCGAAACGAGCAAAAACAACGCCCAACGAGCTTGACGGGCATTAAGTCGTTTGGCAGAACGGATGTACTCAAGGTTCTTATGGTCTGTCCAAACGACAAAAGGAACGGTCGCCCCCTCCAACCACTGTCGCCATTCGCCTAGGGCTAAGCGGATGGCGAGCAGTTCACGGTTACCCACATCATAGTTGCGCTCAGATGGCGACAGGCGATGAGAAAAATAAGCGCAAGTATGAACCTTATCGTCAGACTGGAAGCGCTGGGAAAGAATGGCTCCCACGCCTACCTCTGAAGCGTCAACCTCGACAATGAATTGTCTAGTGACGTCAGGAGTAACGAGGATAGGAGCGGACGTAAAACGTTCTTTTAGAAGATCAAAAGCTCCCTGGGCGGAACCGGACCACTTAAAACACGTCTTGACAGAAGTAAGAGCTGTGAGAGGGGCAGCAACTTGACCGAAATTACGGATGAAACGCCGATAGAAATTAGCGAAACCTAAAAAGCGCTGCAACTCGACACGTGACCTTGGAACGGGCCAATCACTGACAGCTTGGACCTTAGCGGAATCCATCTGAATGCCTTCAGCGGAAATAACGGAACCGAGAAAAGTAACGGAGGAGACATGAAAAGAGCACTTCTCAGCCTTTACGTAGAGACAATTCTCTAAAAGGCGCTGTAGAACACGTCGAACGTGCTGAACATGAATCTCGAGTGACGGTGAAAAAATTAGGATATCGTCAAGATAGACAAAAACAAAGATGTTCAGCATGTCTCTCAGAACATCATTAACTAATGCCTGAAAAACAGCTGGCGCATTGGCGAGACCAAACGGCAGAACCCGGTACTCAAAATGCCCTAACGGAGTGTTAAACGCCGTTTTCCACTCGTCCCCCTCTCTGATGCGCACGAGATGGTAAGCGTTACGAAGGTCCAACTTAGTAAAGCACCTGGCTCCCTGCAGAATCTCGAAGGCTGATGACATAAGGGGAAGCGGATAACGATTCTTAACCGTTATGTCATTCAGCCCTCGATAATCCACGCAGGGGCGCAGAGTACCGTCCTTCTTCTTAACAAAAAAGAACCCCGCCCCGGCCGGAGAGGAAGAAGGCACTATGGTACCGGCGTCAAGAGACACAGATAAATAATCCTCGAGAGCCTTACGTTCGGGAGCCGACAGAGAGTATAGTCTACCCCGAGGAGGAGTGGTCCCCGGAAGGAGATCAATACTACAATCATACGACCGGTGAGGAGGAAGGGAGTTGGCTCGGGACCGACTGAAGACCGTGCGCAGATCATGATATTCCTCCGGCACTCCTGTCAAATCGCCAGGTTCCTCCTGAGAAGTGGGGACAGAAGAAATGGGAGGGATGGCAGACATTAAGCACTTCACATGACAAGATACGTTCCAGGATAGGATAGAATTACAAGACCAATTAATAGAAGGATTATGACATACTAGCCAGGGATGACCCAAAACAACAGGTGTAAAAGGTGAACGAAAAATCAAAAAGAAATAGTCTCACTGTGGTTACCAGATACTGTGAGAGTTAAAGGTAGTGTCTCAAATCTGATACTGGGAAGATGACTACCATCTAAGGCAAACATGGGCGTAGGCTTGTCTAACTGTCTGAAAGGAATGTTATGTTTCCGAACCCATGCTTCGTCCATGAAACAACCCTCAGCCCCAGAGTCAATCAAGGCACTGCATGTAGCACCCGAACCGGTCCAGCGTAGATGGACCGACATAGTAGTACAGGATCTAGATGAAGAGACCTGAGTAGTAGCGCTCACCAGTAGCCCTCCGCTTACTGATGAGCTCTGGCCTTTTACTGGACATGAATTGACAAAATGTCCATCAAATCCGCAATAGAGGCACAGGCGGTTGGTGATCCTCCGTTCCCTCTCCTTGGTCGAGATGCGAATACCTCCCAGCTGCATGGGCTCAGTCTCTGAGCCAGAGGAGGGAGATGGTTGCGATGCGGAGCAGGGAAACACCGTTGATGCGAGCTCTCTTCCACGAGCTTGGTGACGAAGATCTACCCGTCGTTCTATGCGGATGGCGAGAGCAATCAAAGAGTCCACACTGGAAGGAACCTCCCGAGAGAGAATCTCATCTTTGACCACTGTGTGGAGTCCCTCCAGAAAACGAGCGAGCAGCGCCGGCTCGTTCCAGTCACTAGAGGCAGCAAGAGTACGAAACTCTATAGAGTAATCCGTTATGGATCGATCACCTTGGCATAGGGAAGCCAGGGCCCTAGAAGCCTCCCCACCAAAAACTGAACGGTCAAAAACCCGAATCATCTCCTCTTTAAAGTTCTGGTAATTGTTAGAACAATCAGCCCTTGCCTCCCAGATAGCTGTGCCCCACTCTCGGGCCCGGCCAGTAAGGAGTGAAATGACGTAAGCAACCCGAGCTCTCTCGCTAGAGTATGTGTTGGGTTGGAGAGAGAACACAATATCACACTGGGTGAGAAAGGAGCGGCACTCCGTGGGCTGCCCGGAGTAGCAAGGTGGGTTATTAACCCTAGGTTCCGGAGGCTCGGCAGGCCAGGAAGTAACAGGTGGCACGAGACGAAGACTCTGGAACTGTCCAGAGAGGTCGGAAACCTGAGCGGCCAGGTTCTCCACGGCATGGCGAGCAGCAGACAATTCCTGCTCGTGTCTGCCGAGCATGGCTCCTTGGATCTTGACGGCAGTGTTACGAGCCTCTGTAGTCGCTGGGTCCATTCCTTGGTCGGATCCTTCTGTTATGCAGGTGAATGAGGACCCAAAAGCGACTTGGCGAAAACAGAGTTTTTAATCCAGTAAGATACTTAACAAAACAAAAGGCATAATACTACTCGTAAAGACGAGAACAGACTGGAGACTTGATCAAGAACTGCAGGTTGCCTCGGGAAGGCACTTGAACCTAGCAGACTCAGACACCTGCTCACCATGCAGCATCTGAGGGAAACACGACACGACAGGGCAAAACATAGACACAGCACGGTGAATATAGACAAGGATCCGACAGGGCAGGTACGGAAAACAAGGAGAGAAATAGGGACTCTAATCAGGGAAAAGGATCGGGAACAGGTGTGGGAAGACTAAATGATTGATTAGGGGAATAGGAACAGCTGGGAGCAGGAACGGAACGATAGAGAGAAGAGAGAGCGAGAGAGTGAGAGAGGGAGGGGGAGAGAGAGGGATAGAAAGAGGGAAAGAACCTAATAAGACCAGCAGAGGGAAACGAATAGAAGGGGAAGCACAGGGACAAGACATGATAATTAATGACAAAACATGACACCATGGAGCGCTCTGAGACGTAGGAGCAGTTTTACGACGGCAGCACCAGCCAGCTCCTGTGGCAGCACCTCTCCAGCCAGCTTATTTTCTTTGTGCTCTTCCAGTTCGAAGCTTCCCACACATGGTGCTCTCGTTTCACCAGAAGGTGGGATGGTGTTGATTGGAACAGAAACACACTTATAGATGTGGACACAGTCAATTGTCCTATCATCTTTAACACTTGTTCTTGCTTAATTTTTTACCATTAGCGGATGAATAAGCACTTCTGTTCCACACAGTTAGTGTGTGAGACAGACACCGTAAGACAGACCATGTCAAAAATGTGTGTGTTGCTCCTCAGCTGGCTGGCCGAGGCCTGATCAAAAGCAGAGACCACCTGATATGTGTCCTCCAGTTAATCTCTGGCAGCACTTAGAAGAACGCCCAGGCAGACTTCCTGTCAGGAAGCTGTTCGACCTGGTCTACCCAGAGAAAGAGGTGTCTGTGTATCAATGACTGTATATATGAATGGACAAAGCCATGGGTCACGTGACTACATCAGTCCCTATGTGACTCAGCGCACTGAAGCCAAATAAAGTTGGTTAAGATATCAGCCACCCGACTGGAGCAGAGGTCTAAGGCACTGCATCGCAGTGTGCTGTGCTGGGGACAATAAAAGGACACTAAAATGTGCAGTTTTGTCACACAACAGAATGCCACAAATGTCTCAAGTTTTGAGGGAGTGTGCAATTGGCATGCTGACTGCAGGAATGTCCACTAGAGCTGTTTCCAAAAACAGCCTCCGACGTCGTTTTAGAGAATTTGACAGTAGGTTCAACTGCAGACCATGTGTAACCAGGCCGGTCCAGGACCTCCACATTGGACTTCTTCACCTGCGTGATTGTCTGAGACCAGCCACCCGGACAGCTGAGTAAGCTGTGGGTTTGCACAACCAAATCATTTCTGCATAAACGGTCAGAAACCGTCTCAGGGAAGTTCATCTGCGTGACCATTGTCCTCACCAGGGTATTGACCTGACTGCAGTTTGGCGTCGTAACATCTTACTTAATTTACAAAAATATAAACGCAACATGTAAAATGTTGGTCCCATGTTTTTTGAGCTGTAATAAAATATCCCAGAAATGTTCCATATGAACAAAAAGCGTTTTCCCCTCAAATTTTGTGCAGAAATTTGTTTACATCCCCGTTAGTGAGCATTTCTCCTTTTGAGATGAATATCTGTATTCCCAGTCATGTGAAATTCATAGATTAGGGCCTAATGCATTTATTTCAATTCACTGATTTCCTAACATGAACTATAACTCAGTAAAATTGTTGCATGTTACATTTATTTGTGGTCAGTGTAGTTAGAGCTCTTAATAGGGATTATTGAAGTAAAAATGGAATATCCTCAGCCTACGAGAGGCTTACAGGAAGACTTGAGGAGGCGTCCTATGATGTTTTAAATTATGTAAAAAAATACCCTGCTTGAAATGCTATGGTAAAAATAATCTCCTTAAAAATAGTCATTTGGATCCTTATCATGTTTTTTTTAATGACATGCCATGTCAATTTATTCACATTAATACTGTCCTGTTTAAAATGGAATGAGGTTTAAATAATGAGTTTATATCTGAACATAACATGGAAACGTTGTCGTCATTTCACCTAAATCAGTTCAGTGTAGCCCAGTGTGTAAGAAATGACATTTCTCTGTGCTACATCACAAAAAACAGATGAGCATGTTGAAGCGTGACGTCTTCCTCCCTCTCTTGTTGATCACAGTTGTATTTTCCCTGCTGTTAGTTGCCATTTAGAACTGAGGAAAGAAGGTGGTGGTGGTGATGAGTTTAAACAACATATAGCCATTTCAACCTAAAAGCTATTTTTACAGAGATGAGTGGGCTCTTCTTTAATAAGTCATGAAAAATACACTCTGGTGGCTTTGCAGAGGATTCAGTGCTTAGTGATTTTACAATTAAAAGCCATCTGCAATTTCTAAGCCAATAATGCCTTGTACATTTAGCTGTTTTCTGCAAAAAACCAACACTTGCATATGCAGTATTCTGACAATTTAGTGATCAAAGCCTTTTTAAAAAAGGTAAGCAAATACTCAATCATTTAAAAAAATCGGACTAAATGTCCCGTCTAATCTCACTCCAGCCTCATCAACAGCATCACCACACAAGTGATCAAGTTTGCCCACACCAAGTCCAGCATTGCCCTGCCCCCAGTCCTGGTGGAGAACTGCAGCCCTCTGCTGGTCTACATGGAGATAGAGTCCCTGGGCATCAAGGCATTCATCAGTAAGTCCTGGGCTGTGTTCAGCAGGGTACAACGTTGTGGAACGTTCAAATAAAACATTATGTAGAACAAGTATGCCTTTCACTGTAGAAAAATAAGTCACGTCAGATCTAGCGCGGACATTTGGGTCTGCTATGTTTAAGCTTCATTTATACAGCACATTTCAGACATGGAATGCAATGCACTTTGCTTTACTGGAAAAAATAACAAAACAATGAAAATAAAAGTTTAAATATTTACCACACCACAAACCTAAGATACAAAACAAAAGAATGACAAACTGAATAACTAAAAAACATCCTAGGGAAAAGCAAAGCTAAAAATATGTTTTAAGATCTCTTTTAAATATGTCCACAGTCCAAAAAGTCTTCCAGGTGCTTTTTGGCAAACTTGCGTCAACTTTTTCGATGAGATTGGTCCGATTATGTCTGGTGAAAACCAAACACTGCATTCCACAGTAAGAACCTCATACCAATGGTCAAACATGGTGGTGGTAGTGTGTTGGTTTGGGGATGCTTTGCTGCCTCGGGACCTGGAAGACTTGTCTTAATAGAAGGAACCATGAATTTTGCTCTGAATCAGAGAATTCTACAGGATAATGTCAGGCCATCCGTCTATGAGCTGAAGCTGAAGCACAGCTGGGTCATGCACCAAGATGATGATCCAAAACACACAATCAAATCTACATGAAAATGGTTAAAAAGCAACACATTTTAAGTTTTAGAATGGCCTAGTCAAAGTCCAGACCTAATCCCAACTGAGATGTTGTGGCAGGACTTGAAATGAACAGTTCATGCTTGAAAACCCACAAATGTCACTGAGTTTAAGAAGTTCTGCATGCAAAGGTGGGCCAAAATTCCTCCACAGTGATGTGAGAGACTGATCAACAACAACAGGAAACATTTGGTTGCTGTCATTGCAGCTGAATGTGGCACAACTAGTTATTGAGTGTAAGGGGGCAATTACTTTTTCACACAGGGGAATTGGGTGTTGCATAGCTTTTATTTTATAATTAATTTAAGTATACATTTATTTTGTTATTTGTTATCTCAGGTTCCCTTTATCTAATATTAGGTTTTGCTTTAATATCTGATAACATAAAGAAAATCAGTAAGGGGACAAATACTTTCTCACAGCACTGCATTTGGAAAGTATTCAGACCCCTTGACTTTTTCTACGTTATCTTACAGGCTTATTGTTTTTCCTCCTCAATCCACACACAATACCCATAATTACAAGCAAAAACAGGTTTAAAAAAAAACTGAAATCACATTTATATAAGTATTCAGACCCTTTACTCAGTACTTTGTTGAAGCACCTTTGGCAGCGATTACAGCATCGAGTCTTCTTGGGTATGATGCTACAAATCAAATCAAATTTATTTATATAGCCCTTCGCACATCAGCTGATATGCTGTACAGAAACCCAGCCTAAAACCCCAAACAGCAAGCAATGCAGGTGTAGAAGCACGGTGGCTAGGAAAAACTCCCTAGAAAGGCCAAAACCTAGGAAGAAACCTAGAGAGGAACCAGGCTATGTGGGGTGGCCAGTCCTCTTCTGGCTGTGCCGGGTGGAGATTATAACAGAACATGGCCAAGATGTTCAAATGTTCATAAATGACCAGCATGGTCGAATAATAACAAGGCAGAACAGTTGAAACTGTAGCAGCAGCACAGTCAGGTGGACTGGGGACAGCAAGGAGTCATCATGTCAGGTCGTCCTGGGGCACGGTCCTTGGGCTCAGGTCCTCCGAGAGAGAGAAAGAAAGAGAGAATTAGAGAGAGCATATGTGGGGTGGCCAGTCCTCTTTTGGCTGTGCCGGGTGGAGATTATAACAGAACATGGCCAAGATTTTCAAATGTTCATAAATGACCAGCATGGTCAAATAATAGTAAGGCAGAACAGTTGAAACTGGAGCAGCAGCATGGCCAGGTGGACTGGGGACAATAAGCTTGGCACACCTATATTTGGGGAGTTTCTCCCATTCTTCTCTACAGATCCTCTCAAGCTCTGTCAGGTTGGATAGGGAGTGTTGCTGCACAGCTATTTTCAGGTCTCTCCAGAGATGTTAGATAGGGTTCAAGTCCGGGCTCTGGCTGGGCCCCTCAAGGACATTCAGAGACTTGCTCCGAAGACACGCAAGTGTTGTCTTGGCTGTGTGCTTAGGGTCATTGTCCTTTTGGAAGGTGAACCTTCGCCCAAGTCTGAGGTCCTGAGTACACTGGAGCAGGTTCATCAAAGATCTCTCTGTTCTTTTCTACGTTCATCTTTGCCTCAATCCTGATTAGTTTCACAGTCCCTGCCTCTGAAAAACATCCCCACAGCACAGTGCTGCATGGTGATGCTTCACCATAGGGATGGTGCCAGGATTCGAACAGACGTGACGCTTGGCATTCAGGCCAAAGAGTTCAATCTTGGTTTCATCAGACCAGAGAATCTTGCTTCTTATAGTCTGGCAGTCCTTTGGGTGCGTATTGGCAAACTCCAAGCTGGCTGCCATGTGCCTTTACTGAGGAGTGGCTTCTGTCTGACCACTCTACCATAAAGGCCTGATTGGTGGAGTGCCGCAGAGATGGTTGTCCTTCTGGAAGGTTCTCCCATCTCTACTGAGGTACTCTACAGCTCTGTCAGAGTGACCATCGGGTTCTTGGTCACCTCCCTGACCAAGGCCCTTCTTCCTTGGTTGCTCAGTTTGGCCTGGGGGACAGCTGTAGGAAGAGTCTTTGTGGTTCGACACTTTTTCCATTTAAGAATGATGTAAGCCACTGTGTTCTTGGGGATTGTCAATGCTACAGAAAGTTTTTGCTACCCTTCCCCAGATCTGTGCCTCGACATAATCCTGTCTCAGAGCTCTACAGACAATTCCTTTGATCTCATGGCTTAGTTTTTGTTCTGACATGCACTGTCAACTGTGGGACCTTATATAGGCAGGTGTATGCCTTTCCAAATCATGTTCAATCAATTGAATTAACCAAAGGTGGACTCCAATCAAATTGTAGAAACATCAAGGATGATCCATGGAAACAGGATGCACCTGAGTGCAATTTCGAGTCTCATAGTAAAGGATCTGAATACTTATGTAAAGAAGGTATCTGTATAGAAAAAGTATACATTTGCAAGAAATTTGAAAAACCTGTTTTCGCTTTGTAATTATGGGGTACTGTGTGTAGATTGAGGATTTGTTTAATATTTAATCAATTTTAGAGTAAGGCTGTAACGTAACAAAATATGGAAAACGTTTCCGAAGACACTGTATGTACAGTATACATACACACATCAAATAGTGTTATGCACGTGAGGACCCAAAAGCGGTTTAACAAATACAGAGTCCTTTAACGTCAAAACACAGGGAAGACATAGATCCTCTTCAGATGTATATAATGGCAAAATAGACAACCCGCAGAGAGGGCGACAAATGAATCATAAAGTCCTTCTGATACTTTCAGAAGAGTCCCCTTCTTAGCAGCAGAGGAGAATAGCTGGGTTAGCGGCGACAGACTGCTGGTCTCTCTGGGAAGGCGTGGGTCGTAGAGGACAGAGGTACCTGATCACATGTAGCATCAGATGAACAGGCAGATTCCGACAGGACGGGACAAGGGTGAAGCAAACGAGACGATAGTTTGGTTCTGGCATGAGAAACTCAAACGAGAATCTGACAAAGACAGAAGCAGGAACAGAGAGAGAAATAGAGACCTAATCAGAGGGAAAAAGGGAACAGGTGGGAAAAGGGTGAACGAGGTAGTTAGAGAAGATGAGGAACAGCTGGGGGAAGGAGAGGAAGAGAAGGTAACCTAATACGACCAGCAGAGGGAGACAGAGTGAAGAGAAAGAACAGGAACAAGACATAATATGACAATACATGACAAATAGGCTACATCAAATGTATAAGAACCATATTAATGGTTACCTCAGTAGTTGGATGGGCGAAAATGTCCCTCTGCTCCTTGACGTAATTCATTCTAAATGTATAGTCTGTTGTTGCTGTCCTTGTGAGGCAATCCAGGTGTGCATTGGTCAGTCTGTTTCTCTGTTTTTGTTTCACAATGTTCATTGTTGAGTCCCTTCTCCTTTCCTCACGTTTTTTATTTTATTCATTTTTCATTTTTTTATTCATAATTTCATCTTTATTTAACCAGGGAGGCTAGTTGAGAACAAGTTCTCATTTGCAACTTCGATCTGGCCAAGATAAAGCATAGCAATTCAACACATACAACAACACAGTTACACATGGAATAAACAAAACATAGTCAATAATATAGTAGAACAAAAGAAAACAAAAAGTCTATATATAGTGAGTGCAAATGAGGTAAGATAAGGGAGTTAAGGCAATAAATAGGCCATGGTGGCGAAGTAATTACAATATAGCAATTAAACACTGGAATGGTAGATGTGCAGAAGATGAATGTGCAAGTAGAGATACTGGGGTCGAAAGGAGCAAGATAAATAAATAAATACTGTATGGGGATGAGGTAGGTAGATAGATGGGCTATGTGCAGGTGCAGTGATCTGTGAGCTGCTCTGACAGCTGGTGCTTAAAGCTAGTGAGGGAGATATGAGTCTCCAGCTTCAGAGATTTTTGCAGTTCGTTCCAGACATTGGCAGCAGAGAACTGGATTGGGTAACCAGTGAGATATACCTGCTGGAGTGCGTGCTACGAGTGGGTGCTGCTATGGTGACCAGTGAGCTGAGATAAGGCAGGGCTTTACCTAGCAGAGACTTGTATATAACCTGTAGCCAGTGGGTTTGGCGACGCGTATGAAGCGAGGGTCAACCAACGAGAGCGTACAGGTCGCAATGGTGGGTAAGTGTATGGGGCTTTGGTGACAAAACGAATGGCACTGTGAAAGACTGCATCCAGTTTGTTGAGTAGAGTGTTGGAGGCTATTTTATAGATGACATCACCGAAGTCGGGGATCGGTAGGATGGTCAGTTTTACGAGGGTATGTTTGGCAGCATGAGTGAAGGATGCAGGGTAGCCTAGTGGTTAGAGCGTTGGACTAGTAACCGGAAGGTTGCGAGTTTAAACCCCCGAGCTGACAAGGTACAAATCTGTTGCTCTACCCCTGAACAGGCAGTTAACCCACTGTTCCTAGGCCGTCATTGAAAATAAGAATGTGTTCTTAACTGACTTGCCTGGTTAAATAAAGGTAAATAAAAAAATGTAAAATGTTTTGTTGCGATATAAGGAAGCCAATTCTAGATTTAATTTTGGATTGGAGATGCTTAATGTGAATTGGAGGGAGAGTTTACAGTCTAACCAGACACCTATGTATTTGTAGTTGTCCACGTATTCTAAGTCAGAGTTGTCCAGAGTAGTGATCCTAGACAGGCGAGCAGGTGCGGGCAGTGATCGGTTGAATAGCATGCATTTAGTTTTCCCTGCGTTTAAGAGCAGTTGGAGGCATTGAAGGAGAGTTGTATGGCATTGAAGCTCATCTGGAGGTTAGTTAACACAGTGTCCAAAGAGGGGCCAGAAGTATACAGAATGGTGTCGTCTGCGTAGATGTGTACCAAAGAATCACCAGCAGCAAGAGCAACATCATTGATGTATACAGAGAAGAGAGTCGGCCCGAGGATTGAACCCTGTGGCACCCCCATAGACTGCCAGAGGTCCGGACAACAGGCCCTCCGATTTGACACACTGAACTCTATCAGAGAAGTAGTTGGTAAACCAGGCGAGGCAATCATTTGAGAAGCCAAGGCTGTCGAGTCTGCCAATAATAATGTGGTGATTGACAGAGTCGAAAGCCTAGGCCAGGTCGATGAATACGGCTGCACAGTAATGTCTCTTATCGATGGCGGTTAAGATATCGTTTAGGACCTTGAGCGTGGCTGAGATGCACCCATGACCAGCTCTGAAACCAGATTGCATAGCGGAGAAGGTACGGTGGGATTCGGAATGGTTGGTAATCTGTTTGTTAACTTGGCATTCGAGGACCTTGGAAAGACAGGTTAGGATAGATATAGGTCTGTAGCAGTTTGGGTCTAGAGTGTCACCCCCTTTGAAGGGGGGATGACTGCGGCAGCTTTCCAATCTTTGGGAATCTCAGACGATACGAAAAAGAGGTTGAACAGGCTAGTAATAGGAGTTGCAACAATTTCGGCAGATCATTTTAGAAATAGAGGGTCTAGATTGTCTAGCCCAGTTGATTTGTAGGGGTCCAGATTTTTCAGTTCTTTCAGAACATCAGGATTTGGGTAAAGGAGAAATGGTGGGGGCTTTGGCGGGTTGCTGTGGAGGGTACTGGGCAGTTGACCGGGATAGGGGTAGCCAGGTGGAAAGCATGGCCAGCCATAGAAAAATGCTTATTGCAATTCTCAATTATAGTGGATTTATCGGTGGTAACAGTGTTTCCTAGCCTGAGAGCAGTGGGCAGCTGGGAAGAGGTGCTCTTATTCTCCATGGACTTTACAGTGTCTCAGAACTTTTTTGAGTTAGTTCTACAGGATGCAAATTTCTGTTTGAAAAAGCTGGCCTTAGCTTTCCTAACTCCCTGTGTATATTTGTTCCTAACGTCCCTGAAACGTTGCATATCACAGGGGCTATTCGATGCTAATGCAGAACGCCACAGGATGTTTTTGTGCTGGTCAAGGGCAGACAGGTCTGGAGTGAACCAAGGACTATATCTATTCCTAGTTCTACATTTTGTGAACGGGGCATGCTTATTTAAGATGGTGAGGAAGGCACTTTTAAAGAATAGCCTGAGGTCAATGTCATTCCAGGATACCCCGGCCAGGTCAATTAGAAAGGCCTGCTCACAGAAGTGTTTTAAGGAGCGTTTGACAGTGGTGAGTGGAGGCCGTTTGACCGCTGACCCATTACGGATGCAGGCAATGAGGCAGTGATCGCTGAGATCTTGATTGAAAACAGCAGAGGTGTATTTGGAGGGTGAGTTAGTTAGGATGACATCTATGAGGGTACCCGTGTTTACGGATTTGGAGTTGTACTTGTTTGGGGCGCAGTCAATGCACACAGATGCCATATTTGACAAGTCAATATTATTATCAGCAGAAAATGTAACAAGGGTTTTCAGAATATCCTCTCCTCGTGTTTGTCCCTGAAGGGACAGTAAACATAAAAGTCCCTCTATGAATGACTCGTTTTGAGGAAAGCGGAACCAAACATATTTGGGCAATGTCACTTACATCAGTGCTTTCGTCAAGCGCAATACTAAAACATGGCGCCACGGATATGTAAGTAATCAGTTGCTTACCGATGTCCTCGCCGATGTCTTCTATGCATCTTTTTATGATCGTTGCAGTCCCTTAATTTGCTTTAAAATAGCTTTCTTGTTTGTGAAATCAGCATACAATATTTTGGCTGAGGCCAAAAAACATTATTTTACAATCTCCACGTCTGTGAAGGCCTTCTTGTTTCTCGCGAGTATCCAAGCAATCTCATATCTCTTGTCGTTTTCTCTGCAACGGTGCAAGATCTGTCCCTCATTTGTTGTTTTTTTGAGCTGTCCTTTGAGTTGCGCTATTTTGTTGTTTCTGAGATTGCTTCGTGGCAGATATGTTTTGTCAAAGTAGGCATGGTGTGGCTAGAAATGTTGCTCTAAATTTACTTGTTTAAAACAATTGACTGCCTTGTATAATAAGACAAAGTGAGCTAGTCCCATCATGCAGTACAACAAAAATACTCGTCTTTCCATTTCTCTTGGAACTTTGTGTTCTTCTTGAATCGACTGTATCCTTCTCTTAGCCACTGGAGCCACGTTAGTTAGCTGCATTTCCCCGCCTCCATCTTTCTGGTTATCTGGTGATTGTTCGTTCATAGCTGTCACGTTGTTCTCCAGCTCTTCCCGCTCATTTTTATTGTCAATAGATTTACGTTATTTTTTTTACAATAAATCGATCCATGTCGACCAGATTGCAAAATGAGCTAGTAGCATATTGATATGTGTCGGTCGCTGTATGTGAGTGGTTGGGTTCTATTTCGGCAAACCTTCTATTTCGGCCTTCCTATTCAACAGCTACGCTATACTGCCATCTATCTGCCGCCCAGGGAACAATTCAATGAAGTGATTCGGGCCTGTATTAAACACATTGAAATTAAATGGTATCATTTATTTTTTATTTAAAAATCAATTCTCCCCAATTTCGTAGTATCCAATTGGTAGTAGTTACAGTCTTGTCTCATCGCTGCAACTCCTGTACGGACTCGGGAGAGGCAAAGGTTGAGAGCCATGCGTCCTCCGAAACACAACCCAACCAAGCCACACTGTTTCTTGACACAATGCCCATCCAACCCAGAAGCCAGCCGCACCAATGTGTCGGAGGAAACACAGTACACCTGGCTACTGTGTCAGCGTGCACTGCGCCCGGCCCACCACAGGAGTCGCTAGTGCGCAATGAGACAAGGATATCCCTGCAGGCCAAACCCTCCCCTAACCCGGACGATGCTGGGCCAATTGTGCGCCGCCCCATGGGCCACCCGGTCGCGGCCAACTGCGACAGAGCCTGGACTCAAACCCAGAATCTCTAGTGGCACAGCTAGCACTGCGATGCAGTGCCTTAGACCACTGCACCACTCTGGAGGGAAATTGTATCATTGTTATGTATTATGAATGGAAAATAGGAAAATCATCATAAGTTGCAAAAGTAGGGCGGCCCGGAGGGCCGCGCAATAAGTACCCCTGCCATAACCCAAGACTCATTTTCCTTCTTCTGCTTTCCCTGTCCCAGATTTCTTCACAGGCTCTGACTCCATCCAGGGTACTGGTGTAAGGGCATTCTGCAGACCATTATGAACCACACTCTTCACAGCTGGGCCTCTCACACCCTCAGCTTCTTCCCTGCTCCTCTTCAGGTACAGAGAGTTAGTTCCTGACTGAGCTTAGGGTTTATGTCTACAGGGGCAGCCATAGAGAATTATTGACTCAGAGAATAGAGATGGATATCTATACTGAATGTGTATCTATACTGAATAAAAATATGACCACAACATGTTAACTGTGGGTCCCATGTTTCATGAGCTGACATAAGATCCCCAAAATGTTCCATATGCACAAAATAAAGCTTATTGTTTTACATCCCTGTTAGGGAGCATTTATCCTTTACCAAGATAATCCATCCACCTGACAGGTGTGGCATATCAAGAAGCTAATTAAACAGCGCGTTCATTACAGAGGTGCACCTTGTGCTGGGGGAGATAAAAGGGCACTCTAGGAATGTGCAGTTTTGTCACACAACACAATGCCACGTGTCTCAAGCTTTGAGGGAGTGTGCAATTGGCATGCTGACTGCAGGAATGTCCACCAGAGAATTAAATGTTAATGTATCTACCATAATCAATCAATCAAATGTATTTATAAAGCCCTTTTTACATCAGACGATGTCACAAAGTGCTGTACAGAAACCCAGCCTTAAACAGCAAGCAATGCAGATGTAGAAGCCGCCTCCAAACTCATTTTAGAGAATTTGGCAGTACGCCCAACCGGCCTCACAACCGCAGACCATGTGTATGGCGATGTGTGGGTGAGCGGTTTGCTGATAATGTTGTGAACAGTGTCCCATGGTGGCGGTGTGGTTATGGTATTGGCAGGCATAAGGTACAGACTATTAACACAATTGCATTTTATCAATGGCAATTTGAATGCACAGAGATGGAATGCACAGTGGAAATTAAATCCTGAGGCCCAACAGCGGCCATCACCTCATGTTTCAGCATGATAATACACAGCCCCATGTCGCAAGGATCTGTACACGATTCCTGGAATCTGAAAATGTCCCAGTTCTTCCATGGCCTGCATACTCACCAGACATGTCAGCCATTGCACATGTTTGGGATGCTCTGGATCAACGTGTACGACAGCGTGTTCCAATTCTGCCAATATCCAGCAACTACGCACAGCCATTGAAGAGGAGTGGGACAACATTCCACAATCAACAGCCTGATCAACTCTATGGGAAGGAGAAGTGTCATGCTGCATGAGGCAAATGGTGGTCACACTGATTGGTTTTCTGACCCACGCCCCTACTTTTTACAGATGCATATCTGTATTCCCAGTCATGTGAAATCCATAGATTAGGACCAAATGACTGTATTTCAATCTATATATATCATTAATAAATAATATGAGTTAACCTGGGTTAATCATAAGATGATTAGGTGAGCTCTGTGAATGTTAAGTGAATGGGGAATAGAGGGCATGGTCTCCCTGTGGTGCAGCTGCTCCCTCTCCAGACAAAGGACAGTGCCCTTTCAGTCTGTCACTCGGTATAACATACTATGAGGAGTCAACGACCAATCCTATTCACCCGAAGCAAACTGAAATGACGCCCAACTGAGCTCGCCCTCGGAAGCCCCACCTTCCTGGCTATAATACCGGGGCCTGCATCCATTTCCTAAATTCTTTGCTCTTCAGCGAGCCTGAAGGAATAACGTGTCATGCAATTTACAAACTTTTCAAGCACTTGAAGGCTACGAGAGTCGGCTCCAACTTAGGTGTCTGTTAGTGGTGAGAATAGTACTTGTCCCCCTAGATGTTGCGAGTTTTGGGTCTTGGTATCGGTTTTTGTTTGCTAAAAGTGAACTACTTTCTGCTCTTCTTGTGCTGATGAAAATGGCGCCGGAAGAAATGTCAGCAGTTTTACGGGCGCCCAACCAATTGTGCTATTATGTGGGGGTTTTCACGATATTTGTCAATTATTTTGTACATAATGTTTCTGCAACCGTATCTTACGGCAGAAAAGAGCTTCTGTACGGTTCTACAGCTGCAACATCGAGAGCATCCTGACCGGTTGCATCACAGCCTGGTACAGCAATTGCTCGGCCTCCGACTGCAAGGCACTTCAGAGGGTAGTGCAAAGCTGCCTGCCATCCAGGACCTCTACACCAGGCGGTGTCAGAGGAAGGCCCTAAATATAGTCAAAGACCCCAGCCACCACAGTCATAGACTGTTCTCTATACTACCAAACGGTACCGGAGTGCCAAGTCTAGGACAAAAGGGCTTCTTAACAGTTTTTAACCCCAAGCCTTAAGCCATAAGACTCCTGAACAGGTAACCAAATGGTTACCCGGACTATTTGCATTGTGTGCCCCCCATAAACCCTCTTTTACGCTGCTGCTACTCGCTGTTTATCTTATATGCATAGTCACATTAACTATACATACTACCTCAATAAGCCTGACTAACCGGTGTCTGTATATAGCCTTGCTACTGTTATTTTCAAATGTCTTTTTACTGTTGTTTTATTTCTCTACATACCTACACACACACACACACACACACACACACACACACACACACACACACACACACACACACACACACACACACACACACACACACACACACACACACACACACACACACATACATACCTTTTTTCCGCACTATTGGTTAGAGTCGGCGCACGTGACAAATAAACTTTGAATTGATTAGATTTTGAAGCCAGTGCTCCTTGTTTGAGTCAGATGGCCAGTGGTAAGAGTCAGTTCAAAAAGACTAACCAGCCGAGTTCGGCTCATGCTGGTTTCGCTGGCAAAGATTATGCACTATTCCTGATATGCTCTGTAGGGTTTTCAAAGTGAGAATATGTTAACATGAGTCATCTTTGGATTCAGCGGAGGAGAGTGAACAATTGGTGGTAAACGTGCCTTTGATGGCGTTTTCTCTCCCAAAGCAGAGTTCCTCCAGGTTTGGATGAAGGTATTTATCTCCTGTCCCTGCAGCTCTACCATTGACAATGTCTGCATATCAACTGCAGTCATTTCTGTAATCAGCAATGGGATTTTCTCACTCTGTCCCTTATCACACTGCTGCCAGCAATGGGTTGGGTCTCAGGGTGCGTCCCTTTCAGTATTACATTTGTACTGCCACTGTAGCCCAATTCCACCTCGCAAAGTTTGAATTTCATCACCTTCTCATTTAACTTCTCAAAGTATTGCCATACAAGACTTCACTGCTTTCGCTTCCTTGTCTCATTCTTTGCCATTTTCCCAACTATGGCAGCCGATGACGGCGTGCGGTGCACTTTATATCCTTGACAAATAATTTGAAAGATTCATATCTCCTCCTAGTTACAGCATTGTTGCATTAGGTATTTGTTTCATTTCAATGTTTGCATTTATGATTATTATGTTCTGGACCTGTTAGTGGTAGTTTTGTGATAACTGCATTGTGGTTAGGAACGTTCACAATACCACATTAGTTTAAACGTCACAGCTCTAGTGTCCAGTACGCGGTTTAAGCACATACAGTGCATTCAGAAAGTATTCAGACCCCTTCACGGTTTCCACATTTTGTTACGTTACAGCCTTATTCTAAAATGGATTAAAAAAATATATATAATAATAATAATAAAGGAATTGCAGCAATCTGCACACAGAACTCCATAATAACAAAGCAAAAACAGGTTTTTGGAAAATTTTACAAAGAAAAAAAGGGAAATGACGTATTTACGTAAGTATTCAGATCCTTTGCTATGAGACTTGCAATTAAACTCAGGTGCATCCTGTTTCCATTGATCATCCTTGAGATGTTTTTACAACTTGATTGGAGTCCACCGGTGATAAATTAAATTGGTTGGGCCTGATTTGGAAAGGCACACATGTCTATATAAAAGGTCCCACAGTTGGCAGAGCAAAATCCAAGCCATGAGGTCGAAGGAATTGTCCGTAGAGCTCCGAGACAGTATTGTGTCAGCGCACAGATATGGGGAGGGGTACCAAAACATTTCTGCAGTATTGAAGGTCCACAAGAACACAGTGACCTACATCATTCTTAAATTGAAGAAGTTTGGAACCACCAAGACTCTTTCTTGAGCTCTCCGTCTGGGCAAACTGAGCAATCGGGGGAGAAGGGCCTTGATCAGGGAGGTGACCAAGAACCCGATGGCCACTCTGACAGAGCTCCAGAGTTCCTCTGTGAAGATGAGAGAACCTTCCAGAAGGACAACCATCTCTGCAGCACTCCACCAATCAGGCATTTATGGTAGAGTGGCCAGATGGAAGCCACTCCTCAGTAAAAGGCACATGACAGCCCACTTAGAGTTTGCCAAAAGGCACCTAAAGGACTCAGACCATGAGAAACAAGATTCTCTGGTCTGATGAGACCAAGATTGAAATCTTTGGCCTGAATGCCAAGCATCACGTCTGAAGGAAACCTGGTACCATCCCTACGGTGAATCATGGTGGTGGCAGCTTCATGCTGCGAGTATGTTTTTCAGCTGCAGGGACTGTGAGACTAGTCAGGATCGAGGGAAAGATGAATGGAGCAAAGTACAGAGAGATCTTTGATGAAAACCTACTCCAGGGAACTCAGGACCTCAGACTGGGACGAAGGTTCACCTTCCAACAAGACAATGAACCTAATCACACAGCCAAGACAACCATCCAACCTGACATAGCCTGAAAGGATCTGCAGAGAAGAATGGGAGAAACTCTCCAAATACAGGTGTGCCTGTCACACCCTGATCTGTTTCACCTGTCCTTATTTTCCCTGGTGTGTTTATCCCTGTGTTTCTTGTCTCTCTGTGTCAGTTCGTCTTGTATGTCTTTCAAGTCAAGCAGTGTTTTTTCCTGTACTCCTGATTCTATTCTCTTCTACTCGTCCTCCCGGTTTTGACCCTTGCCTGTTTTCTGGACTCAGTACCCGCCTGCCTGGCCATTCTGCCTGCCCTGACCTCGAGCCTGCCTGCCCCTCTGTACCTCCTGGACTCTGAACTGGTTTTGAAATTTTGTCTGTCCATGACCATTCTCTTGCCTACCCCTTTTGGATTGAATAATACATATCAAAGACTCAAACAACCTGCCTCCTGTGTCTGTGTCTGCATCTGGGTCTCGCTTTGTGTCCTTATTGTGCCAAGTTTGTAGTGTCATATGCAAGAAGACTCAAGGTTGTAATCGCTGCCAAAGGTGCTTTAACAAAATACTGAGTAAAGGGTCTGAATAGTATTTATTTTTAATAAATATGCAAAAATGTCTTAAAAAGCTGTTTTTGCTTTGTCATTATGGGGTATTGTTTGTAGATTGATGAGGAGGACTTTAAAAAAAAAACAATTTTAGAATAAGGCTGTAATGTAATTTTTTGGGGGGAAGTCAAATAGTTTATTTTGATTGTACAAATGCTATGGCATAGGCTAAATCTGTGTCTAGAATAAATGCAGGCAGCAATAGCCAGACATGCATTAGGGTATTTATTAGCCTATTTCATTGATAATTGAATAGAACTAAGTGAATCATGCGCATTTTCATGTCATTCTTGTTCTTTGTACTCTGAGATGGTCATCACTATTTACCACAGCCACAAAGTCCTAAACCCTGCATTTCTACAATTTGTCTTCTTAAAATCATATTTTAAACCTAACCCTAAACTTAACCACACTGTTAACCTTTTGCTTAACCCTAACCTAAAATAAATGTTTAAAAATCATACATTTCAATAGAGCACATTTTTACTCTGTGGCTGTGGTAAATAGTGGAAACCCTCTGAGATGCGCTCTGAGTGATAGTGCAGTAATGTGCACTTGAGATATATGCTTTACAGGCATTTAAAGCGTACGTCTGGGTTTTCCGATCACGAGTGAATCCTATTATGAGTGTCAAGTGTGACGGAGACAAATAGTAGTTTGATGAGGTCGGCACACCCCTGTTTATAACTGTACGTTGTGTGGATGGAAACAGCCTGACCATACACACACACACACACACACACACACACACACACACACACACACACACACACACACACACACACACACACACACACACACACACACACACACACACACACACACACACACACACACACACACACACACACACACACACACACCTCAACTGCCCACTTGTCATTCTAATCACAAGCTCTGAATGAGAATTACACTTGACTAGATGTGAATCTCTACTCTCCACTATTTCTGATAGCACCGATACAGCTTTCCTGCCGCTACCATCTTTTAAAACAAATCACAGGCCCAGTCTATACTAGCAAGGCATTGTGGAGTCTGACTGACAACCTGTAGCCAGCGCCGTGTTGCTAAAGTGCTGTTGTGGATTCCCTCACAATGTAAAAATCAGCACGGCCTCACACCCAATCCCTGGAGCCACTTGGCAAGCCATGTGCTGAGAACTACTGTTCAACAGAGGCTATGTTATATCTGATGTCTGCTCTCTCTGCAGGCCAGGGGTTTGGAGAGCAGAGCCTTTCTGCTTATCACCAGGCAGGAGGAGTGATAATGGGTCTGTGAAAGGCTGTTGTTTGCATAACCCTCCGGGGAGAGTTTGTGCTTATCACCAGGCAGGGGGAGTGATAATGGGTCTGTGAAGGGCTGTTGTTTGCATAACCCTCCGGGGAGAGTTTCTGCTTATCACCAGGCAGGAGGAGTGATAATGGGTCTGTGAAAGGCTGTTGTTTGCATAACCCTCCGGGGAGAGTTTCTGCTTATCACCAGGCAGGAGGAGTGATAATGGGTCTGTGAAGGGCTGTTGTTTGCATAACCCTCCGGGGAGAGTTTCTGAGAGTTTCTGAATTTGTTATTAAACCCTTAAACTCCCTCCCTGGCACTTTTATCCCCCTCTGTCTACCTCCCTCTCTTTATATATATACCTCTCTCCCTCCCTCTCTTTATATATATACCTCTCTCCCTCCCTCTCTTTACATATATACCTCTCTCTCCCTCCCTCTCTTTATATATATACCTCTCTCTCCCTCCCTCTCTTTATATATATACCTCTCTCTCCCTCCCTCTCTTTATATATATACCTCTCTCTCCCTCCCTCTCTTTATATATATACCTCTCTCTCCCTCTCTCTCTCCCTTTATATATATACCTCTCTCTCCCTCCCTCTCTTTATATATATACCTCTCTCTCCCTCCCTCTCTTTATATATATACCTCTCTCTCCCTCCCTCTCTTTATATATATACCTCTCTCTCCCTCCCTCTCTTTATATATATACCTCTCTCTCCCTCCCTCTCTTTATATATATACCTCTCTCTCCCTCCCTCTCTTTATATATATACCTCTCTCTCCCTCCCTCTCTTTATATATATACCTCTCCCTCTCTTTCTCTCTCCCTCCCTAGCACTTTTATCCCCCTCTCTCCCTCCCTCCCTTTCTTTTATATATATATATCTCTCTCTCCCTCCCTCTCTTTATATATATACCTCTCTCTCCCTCCCTCTCTTTATATATATACCTCTCTCTCCCTCCCTCTCTTTATATATATACCTCTCTCTCCCTCCCTCTCTTTATATATATACCTCTCTCTCCCTCCCTCTCTTTATATATATACCTCTCTCTCCCTCCCTCTCTTTATATATATACCTCTCTCTCCCTCCCTCTCTTTATATATATACCTCTCTCTCCCTCCCTCTCTTTATATATATACCTCTCCCTCTCTTTCTCTCTCCCTCCCTAGCACTTTTATCCCCCTCTCTCCCTCCCTCCCTTTCTTTTATATATATATATCTCTCTCTCCCTCCCTCTCTTTATATATATACCTCTCTCCCTCCCTCTCTTTATATATATACCTCTCTCTCCCTCCCTCTCTTTATATATATACCTCTCTCTCCCTCCCTCTCTTTATATATATACCTCTCTCTACCTCCCTCTCTTTATATATATACCTCTCTCTCCCTCCCTCTCTTTATATATATACCTCTCTCTCCCTCCCTCTCTTTATATATATACCTCTCTCTACCTCCCTCTCTTTATATATATACCTCTCTCTCCCTCCCTCTCTTTATATATATACCTCTCTCTCCCTCCCTCTCTTTATATATATACCTCTCTCTCCCTCCCTCTCTTTATATATATACCTCTCTCTCCCTCCCTCTCTTTATATATATACCTCTCTCTACCTCCCTCTCTTTATATATATACTCTCTCTACCTCCCTCTCTTTATATATATACCTCTCTCTCCCTCCCTCTCTTTATATATATACCTCTCTCTCCCTCCCTCTCTTTATATATATACCTCTCTCTACCTCCCTCTCTTTATATATATACTCTCTCTCCCTCCCTCTCTTTTATATATACCTCTCTCTCCCTCCCTCTCTTTATATATATACCTCTCTCTCCCTCCCTCTCTTTATATATATACCTCTCTCCCTCCCTCTCTTTATATATATACCTCTCTCTCCCTCCTTCTCTTTATATATATACCTCTCTCTCCCTCCCTCTCTTTATATATATACCTCTCTCTCCCTCCCTCTCTTTATATATATACCTCTCTCTCCCTCCCTCTCTTTATATATATACCTCTCCCTCTCTTTCTCTCTCCCTCCCTAGCACTTTTATCCCCCTCTCTCCCTCCCTCCCTTTCTTTTATATATATATATCTCTCTCCCTCCCTCTCTTTATATATATACCTCTCTCTCCTCCCTCTCTTTATATATATACTCTCTCTCCCTCCCTCTCTTTATATATATACTCTCTCTCCCTCCCTCTCTTTATATATATACTCTCTCTACCTCCCTCTCTTTATATATATACCTCTCTCTCCCTCCCTCTCTTTATATATATACCTCTCTCTCCCTCCCTCTCTTTATATATATACCTCTCTCTCCCTCCCTCTCTTTATATATATACCTCTCTCTCCCTCCCTCTCTTTATATATATACCTCTCTCTACCTCCCTCTCTTTATATATATACCTCTCTCTACCTCCCTCTCTTTATATATATACCTCTCTCTCCCTCCCTCTCTTTATATATATACCGCTCTCTCGCTCCCTCTCTTTATATATATACCTCTCCCTCTCCCTCCCTCCCTTTTCTTTCTCCCTCCCTCCCTCTCTTTATATATATACCTCTCTCTCCCTCCCTCTCTTTATATATATACCTCTCTCTCCTCCCTCTCTTTATATATATACCTCTCCTCTCCTCCCTCTCTTTATATATATACCTCTCTCTCCCTCCCTCTCTTTATATATATACCTCTCTCTCCCTCCCTCTCTTTATATATATACCTCTCCCTCTCTCTCCCTCTCTTTATATATATACCTCTCTCTCCCTCCCTCTCTTTATATATATACCTCCCTCTCTCTCCCTCTCTTTATATATATACCTCTCTCCCCTCTCTTTATATATACAGCCTCTCCTCTCTTTATATATATACCTCTCCCTCTCTCTCCCTCTCTTTATATATATACCTCTCTCTCCCTCCCTCTCTTTATATATATACCTCTCTCCCTCCCTCTCTTTATATATATACCTCTCCCTCTCTCTCCCTCTCTTTATATATATACCTCTCTCTCCCTCCCTCTCTTTATATATATACCTCTCCCTCTCTCCCTCTCTTTATATATATACCTCTCTCTCCCTCCCTCTCTTTTATATATATACCTCTCCCTCTCTCTCCCTCTCTTTATATATATACCTCTCTTTTCTCTCTCCCTCCCTAGCACTTTTATCCCCCCTCTCTCCCTCCCTTTCTTTTTTTATATATACCTCTCTCTCCCTCCCTTTCTTTTTTTTATATATACCTCTCTCTCCCTCCCTTTCTTTTTTTTATATATACCTCTCTCTCCCTCCCTTTCTTTTTTTATATATACCTCTCTCTCCCTCCCTCTCTTTATACATATACCTCTCCCTCTCTCTCCCTCTCTTTATATATATACCTCTCTCTCCCTCCCTCTCTTTATATATATACCTCTCCCTCTCTCTCCCTCTCTTTATATATACCTCTCTCTCCCTCCCTCTCTTTAGATATATACCTCTCCCTCTCTCCCTCTCTTTATATATATACCTCTCTCTCCCTCCCTCTCTTTATATATATACCTCTCCCTCTCTCTCCCTCTCTTTATATATATACCTCTCTTTCTCTCTCCCTCCCTAGCACTTTTATCCCCCTCTCTTTCCCTCCCTTTCTTTTTTTATATATACCTCTCTCTCCCTCCCTTTCTTTTTTTATATATACCTCTCTCTCCCTCCCTTTCTTTTTTATATATACCTCTCTCTCCCTCCCTTTCTTTTTTTATATATACCTCTCCCTCTCTCTCCCTCCCTTTTCTTTCTCTCTCCCTCCCTGGCACGTTCTCTCCAATTCTCCCTCCATCTCTCATCTGTAGGAAAGAATCTGCACCCTCTTTCCCCCACAGAGTTTGAGTGTCAGGAATGAATAAAGCCTTTTCTATTGTAAACCTGCCTGCGCTCTTTACGTCACTACCCAGCAGAGAGTGATGGCTTTCCTCGAGAAGGCAGTCATGGGGGGATTTTTGGAGCATTGTGTCAAGCGCCGCACACCGCCATTTGTAATATGATTTACCGCCAGTGGAAGCCTCAGGTATTTTCCAAAGGGGATTTTAATTAAGAAGTGGCTAAAGGCTTTGGAGGTGGAAAGTGTGCTCACTTTTCCAGTGACTTGAAGTCTGGTAATGACTGTCTTGTAATGCAGCTGAGCTGCTGCAGTAAAACTGTTCTCCTGTTCTCTAAATAGGGCCTTTCTACCAGGAAGCTGGAGCCTGGGGGATTGGGAGATGCCAGTGGTGGTGGTTGTGGTGTGGACAGGAATGGTGGTAGGAAAGGGTATGCAGGGGGAACTACCACTGGGAAGAGGAAGGGGCTGCTGTGGGCCCCAGACGCTCTGTCTCTGGATGCTGTTGAGGAACACACACACACACACACACACACACACACACACACACACACACACACACACACACACACACACACACACACACACACACACACACACACACACACACACACTAGAGGCAGATGGTGTCAGAAAGCTGTTTGGTGGTTGTTTGGGTTGATGATTGTTTTAAGGGTGCTGATAGTGTTTGAGATAACAGCTTTGCGTTGAATCATGAAATAATCTTGTTATTGACAGATGGCCTTTTGAATTCAGAGGAAGACTAGTAATGATGACTCATGGTAAACAATGAGCCATGTTACAGTACATTATGCCAATTTGACGTGTCTGTGCGTTCGTTGTGAGGTGAGGCCATCATCCTGTCTTGCCCCAGCGTTCTGGAGAGGATAGGAGCGCGGCTCTGGTGGCTCATGTCAGGACGTTTGCAGACTTTCTGGTTGATGAGTTCTCCACGTTGGCCGGTGGCCAGCAGCTCAACAAGTGTATCGAGATCCTCAACAACATGGTGTGGAAGTACAACGTTGTCACGAAGGACAGACTCAACCTGTGCCTGGTAAGGGCATGAACATTATTTATAATAAGGGTTAAATGGAGAAAACCGGACCTCTCTGAAATGAAAATGGATGGCCCTCCCTTTAGCTAAATATATTTGAACTAAACCCAGTCTTAACGCTTGGAAACGTGACCCTCCTCTATACCCTAAATAATGAATTTAAACAAAGTGGATAGCAGAGAACATGTCTACTGTTAACCCTCACGTCTTGGACAGACCAGAGCCTTAGATATGCCATTTTATAAACTGTTCTTCGTCCTGTGAGTATTACATGGTAACGCAGTAGTTTTCATAGCGTACCGTGGACAAGAGTAGGGATGGAAATATCTCCTTTATAAAGCCTCGCATGAATCTATCATCGTATTTGCTGAGAAAAATAGCATTTTATAAAAATTTCATGCAATTCTACGTCATTTGACATATTAGCAGAATCTTTTTTAATGCCACAGAGCAGCCTGGTGACCTAAAGGCCGGAGAGGGAGCACTCGTGACAGTATTTTACAGCATGTTTGCGCTGTTATAGATCACTTTATATAATCGGATTTGTATTACTTTCTTAAACGTCTTATAAGTGGTAGGCCTGTCCTTTTTAGCATTTTCTTTAAGAAGAGGTAGGGCTATGGCATACCCTCTGAAACACCCTCAATTCGAGTCCTGGTTTTAACTTCACAGCTTCTCACTGACTCAGGGGTAGGCTCTTTAAAGAGTGCATGGTGGGTGGAGGAATTGACCGATAAATCTATGGATATAGCAGCCTATAGCCTAATTCCGTCTATCAAACAGGTAGGCCTACCTGTTATTTATTAAATAGGAAGAAAGGCTACAATACAAATCTCTCTTTGTTGTTAAAGTCTAATTAAAATGAACTGTTTAAATGAATTATGACTACTCGATTTTACCTACTTAGAGCACCATGAGCTGTCCATTTCTGATTATTTTTTTAATGTAATCTTTGTTTAACTAGGCAAGTCAGATAAGAACAAATTCTTATTTACAATGACACCTAGGAACAGACAGAGATACACTGACCTGACAGAGACAGGTTAACTGCCTTGTTCAGGGGCAGAACGACAGATGTTTACCTTGTCAGCTCTGGGATTCTATCTCGAAACCTTCCGGTTACTGTCCCAACACTAGGCTACCTGCCGCTCCTACTATGTCAGCCTGACATTCTTCCTGAACTGCCACCGTAGGCCTACACAGCACAGCATTGGTTAGGCAGCACACAAAATGTTTTGATCAGCAAGAGCAGAGCAGGCTGGGGCTCTAGATTGGAATATCCACAGACATAATAAGTACTCCCCCCCCCCACTTTAGCCATCATAGACAGACATAATAAGTACTCCCCCACTTTAGCCATCATAGACAGACATAATAAGTACCCCCCCCCCCACTTTAGCCATCATAGACAGACATAATAATTACTCCCCCCACTTTAGCCATCATAGACAGACATAATAAGTACTCCCCCCCCCACTTTAGCCATCATAGACAGACATAATAAGTACTCCCCCCACTTTAGCCATCATAGACAGACATAATAAGTACTCCCCCCACTTTAGCCATCATAGACAGACATAATAAGTACTCCCCCCACTTTAGCCATCATAGACAGACATAATAAGTACTCCCCCCACTTTGCCATCATAGACAGACATAATAAGTACTCCCCCCACTTTAGCCATCATAGACAGACATAATAAGTACTCCCCCCACTTTAGCCATCATAGACAGACATAATAAGTACTCCCCCACTTTAGCCATCATAGACAGACATAATAAGTACCCCCCCCCCCACTTTAGCCATCATAGACAGACATAATAAGTACTCCCCCCCCCACTTTAGCCATCATAGACAGACATTCTTGTATCCTTTGATGGCACTTTGCACAGTAGAGGTTTCACTTCCAACTACAGGACAGGTGTGTGCATAGACATCGCAACAGGTCTAGTGATAGACTATGAGGTGTTGTCTTCATGCTGCCATGCAAGTGTGATGAAAAGGAAAAGTGGAATTAGTGAGGAGGAGTTCAGAGAATGGAAGGATTCACATGCAGATGACTGTGCTCAAAACTTCTCTGGTTCGAGCAAAGCAATTGAGCAGGAAGCAGCTAAATGCATGTGGGCCAGATCAGTCAGTCGCTACCACTTTCGTTACACCAAGATGCTCTCAGATGGGGACAGTACTGTATACAATGCAGTTGTCAAATTAGATCCCTACCCAGGCATTGAGATAGGGAAACTAGAATGCATCAAACATGCCCACAAGAGGATGGGAACAGCGCTTCGTAAACTTAGTTCAGAGAAACATTTTGGGGGGTGAGGTGTAGGGAAACTCACTGTCTGCAAAACTATTACAGGGGTGAGATTCCTAATAACCAGGGTGATATAGAGGGCATGAAGAGTGCTATCTGAGCTAGTCTTGTCCATTCCATGTCAACATCTTGGTGCTGGTACCGGCGAGCCCTAGAAAATGGTGAAGATCCACCCAGTCACAAAAACCATGGAGGCCATACATTTTTGAATAGAGGGGTTGCACAGAAAATGGTATCTCTATATCATAGGATGTCAAATGATAACCTCCTCAAAATAATGCAGCACGGAGGAACCCAGAATGCAAATTAATGTCTGAACTCTAATATGGTGCCCCAAAACTGTCTTCGTGGGCAAAAGCCACATTGACGCAGCAGCCCGTATGGCAATGAGGGAGCCACTGTTATATCTAATGTGATGGACAAATTGTGGCTTGACAGCACCTTGGTGACACTGGAAGCAATCAGAGAGGAGAATGCTGGGCATGTTGTGAGAGCTGATGCTGCTTCAATGGAGTGTGCCAAGAGTAGGCACAGGTCCCATGACACAGTCATGAAAGTAAAGCGGCACTAGCAACAGCTCAAAGAGGACCTTACATATGGGGCAGGCATAGCTGATTAATGTTCTGCACATTTTAACAGCCATACAAAATCCTTGTATGTGACAAATTGAGCAAAGCGATATGAGAATTTGCCCAAGCTGCATATTTGCCCAACAGACCAGTATTCAAAGCATATGCTCTATTGCTAGAAACAAATGTATTAAACATGCTCATGTATTTATTTGTAAAAGGTATATTTGATGTTTATTTGTCAGTTTTGAAGTGATATATGAATAAGAGTTTAATTAATGTGACAAATGGTCATATTTATGGAAAGTGTATTTTAATTGCATTAGCCTATATTTATCGGCCATTTTCTGAAAATGACATGTTTCCCCTGCGCCAATTCATTCTGCTCAGTCTTCCAAGGACGTACATTCACATTATTCCACACACAGGTTCTTAGATCTTGTAGTCAGACTTTTACAGAGGCTTTTTTAAATATCTTTTGTTGTTTTGATTTTATGTGGCATTTTATATGTAAATATATGAACAATATGCATCATTCATACATGTGAAGTGTTTATCAATATTTTGATAAACTGATCTGTAAAAGTATATATATATATATATATATATATTCTGACTGCACTGTCCTCTTGAAGCATGTGTTAAGTGCTCCCGAGTGGTGCAGTGGTCTAAGACACTGCATCTCAGTGCAAGAGGTGTCACTGCAGTACCTGGTTCAAATCCAGGATGTATCACATCCGGCTGTGATTTGGAGTCTCATAGGGCGGGGCACAATTGGCCCAGCATTGTCCGGGTTTGTCCAGGTAGGCTATCATTGTAAATAAGAATTTGTTCTTAACTGACTTGCCTGGTTAAATAAAAGTCCCTGTTATTATGCAGAAGCCTTGTGTGAGGAATGGATGATGAGTCATCTTGAAGTGGTGCTGAATCACTGCTGTGTTAGTTTTCCGGCAGAGCTCAGTTAGACCTGTGTGCCCCTCTAGATGACAGTGTCTGTATGTATCTATGTTGTGTGTGGATTGGACTCCTGATGTCATGTGCCTTTTAACAGCCAACTGCTGTTGCCTCGTGGGAACATAAGTGCCTGGATGAACGCTGGTGATCACTGCCTTGCCTGTAAGATTCCTCTCTAATCACGCACGCATTCACGCACCCACACACACACACACTTTGTTATAGATCAGGAATGTTGTTCATGGCATACAGCAAACTTGTTTTTCCCCATTCGCATGATCAAGTTTCAACTATCCATGAAAGACAAGGTCCATAAATTGTGGTATTTTATTGCTCAATGTGAAATTCTGGGCAGTTAGACAAGAGTGATGGCTTTACCCAAATAAGCATTACTTCATCTGTCCTCCAGACTCCCGTCTGAAAGCTTCTCTAAAGTCTGAAAAGAAGTGAGCTTAACGTTGTATGTTTTCCTCTCTAGGAGCCTTACTGGGTGGTCCTGCAGGACCGTATTATGAGTGTTCTGGGCAGCCCATGCCTCACATCAGAGACTGAGTGGGTGGGGTACCCCTTCGCACTTCTGGACCGCCTGCCACCAGTCTTACTCTTAGATGTACTGCAGCTACGTGCTGGCCCTAGCCAACACCATCTGGCACCACTCCAGCATTGGACAGCTCTCCCTCATACCCAAGGAAGACGCACCAGTAGCCCCTGATTAGCTGTTTTCCACCCCTCTAGTCCTGGTACCAGCTGCCCACTGATTAGCTGTTTTCCACCCTCTAGTCCTGGTACCAGTAGTCCCCTGATTCGCTCTTTTCTACCCCTCTAGTCCTGGTACCAGCTGCCCCCTGATTAGCTGTTTTCCACCCCTCTAGTCCTGGTACCCGCTGCCCCCTGATAAGCTGTTTTCCACCCCTCTAGTCCTGGTACCAGTATCCCCCTGATGAACTCTTTTCTACCCCTCTAGTCCTGGTACCAGCTGCCCCCTGATTAGCTGTTTTCCACCCCTCTAGTCCTGGTACCAGCTGCCCCCTGATTAGCTGTTTTTCTCTCCTCTAGTCCTGGTACCAGTATCCCCCTGATTAGCTGTTTTCCACCCCTCTAGTCCTGGTACCAGCTGCCCCTTGATTAGCTGTTTTCCACCCCTCTAGTCCTGGTACCAGCTGTCCCCTGATTAGCTGTTTTCCACCCCTCTAGTCCTGGTACCAGCTGGCAGGACTGCTGCCTCCCAGGCCCAGTTTAGGCTTAGCTCAGCAGGGCCTCTCATCTAGCCTGGGAAAATCTCCCCCATAACTGTGTGTTCAGGCCTTGTTCAGGCCTCGCTGGACTCCCTAAAGTGTCAGCAAGTGCCTTTCCTGCTCCGACGGACTGTCATGTGAAATGACAGCAGAGCTATGGCCTGCTGAGATTACATTACTGTAAAGCAGATGGAAATGCCATCAGTGTGGGCCGTGATGTGTGGGAGGGCGGAACATGAGACATGGGAGATCTCAGCGGGCGTCGCAGCATTCTGACGGCAGAGCCCGGTGATGAGACACCCCTAGTGGCTTCTGAAACACAGAACACACATGGCTCTCGCTCTGGAAGACCTGTATACACACACACACACACACACACACACACACACACACACACACACACACACACACACACACACACACACACACACACACACACACACACACACACACACACACACACACACACACACACACACACACACACACACACACACACACACACACACACACACACACACACACACACACCTGGGATCCATCTTGTCATCTGCAAACACACTCTGACGCTTTTGTTCTGCTGTACATCTGGTTTATTATCAGCTGTCTGTGCATACAGAAAAACCTGTAGTTTATCATTCAAATTCAGTGCCTCCATTGTCTTCTTCCATTTGCACACAGCTCTCACAGTGAGAGCCTTAGTCACTTAGCATCGGGTCCTTGGCTTTACAAAGCCTTTCATTAAGTTCTGTAGAGATGTTTTTATCCTTTTCTCCTCCTTCCCCATATGTCTTTGAGAGAGCAGTCCATTCTCTCCTCTTCAGTCTCTATCTTTCTCTAGGAGACGTCTAACATTTCCTCTCTCCTCCCTCCCAAGGTTCCTGTCTGAGGTGCTGAAGCCCCTAGTAAAGACAGAGTTCCAACTCCTCTATGTGGACCACCTGGTGGGGCCCTTCCTCCAGCGCTTACAACAGGAGAGGACCCACTGCATGCTGGAGGTCCATTTCTGTCCATATATTCCCCCTCCTTTCCTCCCCCATATCCCAGTATAACCTGAATATACCATACAATCCCACACAAAAGGCCTGTAAATGAAATTCCCTTTCACACTCCCTCGACCATTAGAGAGAATAGAACTGATGGTGTGTGGGTGGGTACATATATGTGTGTGTGTGTGTCCACATGCCGTGTGTGTGCACATTTGTATGTGTGACATGTGCGTGTGGCCCTGAGGTAAGTCCCAGGGCTGGTCCCCCATCTCCAGGTTTAACCTCAAGAAAATGAACAATAGTTTGGTAGATTAAAGGGGGATTAGCTGGCTCAGGGAGAAATCCTGTTATTTGCGGAGAGCAGAGAGGGAGAGTTAAGGTCCTTGGTATTGGCTCCTTTCCCCAGCGGCGGTGTCTCTTCCCTGGGCTGCACTGTGGCTTCCCATTAATCTGCAGTTCTCCTGTTGACCAGCCTGCCACCCCCTGGACAGCTCATTGACAAAAATAGCCATTCTTAGAATTTCTTCGGTTCTTCACTCTAGCATTGTGTTCATGAGACGTGCGACACACCATCGCCATTCAATCAGTGACTGATTTGCCTGTTCCTTTCTTAAAGATCTATGTTGTGAATCGCAGATTGGAGTGGCGTTCCATGAGATGCTGCAGACTGTGGACCAACACAGTCAACATCTGTCCTTCGTGGACCCCATCTGTGACTTCCTCTACCACATCAAGTACATGTTCACCGGGGACAGCCTCAAAGGCCAGGTACAGTAAGAGCAATACTGTGTGCTGTACCTTGTCCTGTAAATGTATGCTCACTTGTTTCTGTCCAGTCCTGCATTTGTCCAGCCTCTCCTCGCCTCCTCTAATTATATTGTCAACACCCCAAATAAAAATATATATAATTTGTTTGTCCTCCAAACATTTCCTCTTGCATTTAGCTTTGATGTCACTCTGCAGCGTCCCACTTCATTTCAGCGTCTGAAGCTGGAGTTGGCGTCTCTCCTCAGTAGAAGTAGAGCAGAGATTAGTTGAATTCTCCTCCCTCCTCAGTCCTCTGACTGAGAGCCCAGCTTATCCCTCGTATTTCCTAGTGTTGAGTGTCTAATGTTAAGAGCCTACTAATGTGTGTGTGTGTTCCCAGAAGATCATCATGGCCACGAGACGCAGCTATCACCCACAGCAGCAAGATGGAGCCTGTAGCCGCCAGTGTTCCCCAGCCCTCCTCCTCTGTCCTCACTTGACCCCCAGAGCAACCACAGCCCCTCCATCCTCCCCCTGTCCTTAGCCCAGTAACACACCCACACCAAGGGAGGAGTCTACAAGCACCATGGCCGTGGTCCCACTGACACCAGACACCAGCTGAAGTATTGAGATGGACACACTCCATGAATGTGTAGGTCAGGTTTGCAGACAGACAATATGATCGCGAGAGTCTGGTCTCCTGAGAGTGACCATGCAACGACTCAGTGCTGTGGTGTGTTTTGCTAGCACAGACTGGAATATGTTCTGGGATTCATCCAATGGCATTGAGGAGTATACCACCTCAGTCTGTCACCGGCTTCATCAATAAGTGCATCGACGACGTCGTCCCCACAGTGACCGTACGTACATATCCCAACCCGAAGCCATGGATTACAGGCAACATTCGCATCGAGCTAAATATATTATATATATATATATATATTTAGCTAAAGGCTAGAGCTGCCGCTTTCAAAGAGTGGGACACTAATCCGGACCTTTATAAGAAATCCCATTATGCCCTCAGACGAACCATCAAACATGCAAAGCGTCAATACAGGATTAAGATTGAATCCTACTACACGGGTTCTGATGCTCGTCGATTCTACACCGGTTCTACAAAGGGAAACCCAGATGCGAGCTGCCCAGTGATGCGAGCCTACCAGACAAGCTAAATGCCTTTTATGCTCGATTCGAGGCAAGCAACACTGAAGTATGCACTAGAGCACCATCTGTTCTGGATGACTGTCTTATAACGCTCTCGTTAGCCAATGTGAGCAAGACCTTTAAACAGGTCAACATTCCCAAAGCCGCGGGGCCAGATGGATTACCAGGATGTGTACTCAAAGCATGCGCGGACCAACTGGCAAGTGTCACACTGACATTTTCAACCTCTCCCTGACGGAGTCTGTAATACCTACATGTTTCAAGCATACCACCATAGTCCCTGTGCCCAAAGAAGCGAAGGTAACCTGCCTAAATGAATACTGCCCGATAGCACTCACGTCGGTAGCCATGAAGTGCTTTGAAAGGCTGGTCATGGCTCACATCAATAGCATCCTGCCGGATACCCTAAACCCACTCAAATTCGCATACCACCCCAACAGATCCACAGATGACGCAGTCTCAATCACACTCCACACTGCCCTTTCCCACCTGGACAAAAGGAACACCTTTGTGAGAATGCTGTTAATTGACTATAGCTCAGTGTTCAACACCATAGTGCCCACAAAGCTCATCACTAAGCTAAGGACCCTGGGACTAAACACCTCCATCTGCAACTGGATCCTGGACTTCCTGACAGGCCACCCCCAGGTGGTATGGGTAGGCAACAACATGTCTGCCACGCTGATCCTCAACACTGGGGCCCCTAAGGGGTGTGTACTTAGTCCCCACCGGTACTCCCTGTTCACCCACGATCGTGTGGCCAAACATGACTCCAACACCATCATTAAGTTTGCTGACGACACAACACTGGTAGGCCTGATCACCAACAACGATGAGACAGCCTATAGGGAGGAGGTCAGAACTGGCAGTGTGGTGCCAGGACAGCAACCTCTCCCTCAATGTGAGCAAGACAAAGGAGCTGATCGTGGACTACAGTAAAAAGGCGGGCAGAACAGGCCCCCATTATCAGACGGGGCTGTAGTGGAGCGGGTCGAGAGGTTCAAGTTCCTTGGTGTCCACATCACCAACAAACTATCATGGTCCAAACACACCAAGACAGTCGTGAAGAGGGCACGATAACACCTTTTCCCCCTCAGAAGACTGAAAAGATTTGGCATGGGACCCCAGAAAGTTCTACAGCTGCACCATCGAGAGCATCCTGACCGTTTGCATCACCGCCTGGTATGGCAACTGCTCGGCCTCTGACCATAAGGCGCTACAGATAGTAGTGCGTACGGCCCATTACATCACTGGGGCCAAGCTTCCTGCCGTCTAGGATCTATATAATAGGCGGTGTCAGAGGAAAGCCCATAAAATTGTCAGAGACTCCAGTCACCCAAGTCATAGACTGTTTTCTCTGCTACTGCACGGCAAGCGGTCCCTGAGCGTCAAGTCTAGGACCATTTGGCTCCTTAACAGCTTCTACCCCCAATCCATAAGAGTACTGAACAATTAATAAAATTGCCACCAGACTATTTACAATGACGCCCCCCCCCCCATTTGTTTTGTACACTGCTGCTACTCACTGTTTATTATCTATGCATAGTCACTTCACCCCTACATACATGTACAAATGACCTCAACTAACCTGTACCCCCACACACTGACTCGGTACCTTTTATATAGCTTAGTTATTGTTATTTTGTGTAACTTTTTATTATTTTTTACTTTAGTTTATTTGGTAAATATTTTCTTAACTCTTATTGAACTGCGCTGTTGGTTAAGGGCTTGTAAGCATTTCACAGTAAGGTCTACCATCTACCGTTTTCGGCTTATGTGACAAATAAAGTTTGATTTGATTTGTTCCAAAGCTTTAAAACAGCCAGTCAGTCCAAACACAACCGAGCGCAACCAGACACAGACATGAACTGTTACACATCACAGACATTCACTTTTTATAACCTTTAGCTTTATAGTGCTTTTTTAAATAGATCTTGTTGAGGAGTGTATTGGAAAAAGACAAGTGTTTCCTCTGCAATCATTGGTCTCCTAGTGTGTATATAAAAGACGAGGGTTGATGTCTGCTTCTCTGCTCTGTTATTGCTGTTCCTTTGTAATAACATGAGACGGTCCAGTGCCTTGTGACTCCCCACTTAATCATGAAAGAGGTGGTTTATGTTGTATTTTTCACATTAAATTCTAATAATGAAAATGTCTTAGTACCCTGTAGTCTGTGTTGGATTGTTGTTTGTCTGATCATCTGTGTTATTCTGTACTGAGCTCTGTAGAAAGTATCTGTAGTCTGTCAGCTCAGGACCTCTGCCAGATGTCTGTACAGATGTATGATCTTAATTTGATCACCCTGTTGCGGGATAACTTTGTAGTGTGCTTGAGATTTAAAAAAGCTTCTGAAGTTTGTAATTTCACTTCAATGTCAGACTTGATATTTCCTTACAAAAACAATTATCAACCCCTACAAAAATGTCCATTAAATATAATCCACATACTTCCCGTTTCCTTTTGTTGCAGGATTATTTTCCTGCTGTAGCAAACTGTCTCAAATTCCTACATCTGTATGTTGATGCACAAACACTAAGGTCAGAACAGGGTCAACAACTCACTGTTCTTTAAACACAAACTGACTGGAGAGGCTTAGTGTGTTAACAACACCATCTCCACATGATTGGAGTGAGTCAATCCGCTCATAGTGAGATGTGTGAAAACATGAGAATGGATTTGAATGTATATTGATTGACTGGTTCTGAGGATGCTTTAGAACTCCTCGGGCAGAATAAGAAGCTGTCAAGTGGATTTGACTGAATTATCGTAATTAACCTTGTCACTTGTGTTCCCTCTCCGGCATCTAGGTCATCAGGCTACTCGTTAGGACGCACACCAGTCACCAGCGTTTCACGCATAATGACACTCACCTGGACTCCATCTTGATTACCTGGCCTTTATGTCACTCCCTTTGGTTTCTTCCCCAGTCCTCATTGTTTCTGTTTTATGTCGGTGTGCTGTTTGTTTCTTGTTTTGTTCATTTCTGAATTAAATATATTCACTCCCTGAACCTGCTTCCCAACTCTCAGCGTACATTGTTACAAACCTCTTGTGGATTCTCTTGTCTAGTCCTTCGAAGGTGTTTCATATAGTAATCTCTTACACATAGAAACAACTGCAATGTTGCTAGTGTTTTCTGTTTCTGTGTTTATTTGATTTACCAGGTGTGATAAGTCAGAAAAGTCCATTAGATGTGTTATGCAAAGCACACACCTTCATATCTCCCATAAATTCATGTACGATTTGGGTCAATCATACCTTATCATTGGCTGCCTGTTGCATTCAGTGCCGGTAGCTTTTTTTCAATAACTTGTCAGACATCGACAGTAAATTAGGTGTTGCTGCTAAAGCAGACATGACCAAGTTGGAGATGGGGCTCTGACAAACAGAATGACAGCACGAGCAGTCAGTGGGGGGGGATGTGTGATTTCATGTCAGCACTGTTGCAAGGCCTGTGCCAACTGGAATGGAAGTCATTTTAGATGGGTACCATGTACAGTATGAGTGGTAGTTCTTTCAGAAAGAGTATATGATAGCAACTTTTTGGGAACGAGTCCAGTGTTCATTAAGACGCACAAGGCTACTCTCTCCTAAGGGAGCCTTTCACTGTCCAAGGACACTAATGTCACATTGGAATAGGAAATGAACTTATAGACGAGTGGAATAGGGTAATCAACTTTTATGTATTTACTTAACCTTAGTAATTCATTTCCATGCCCTAGGATTCTTATAGACACGCATACTGAGTGACAGGCGTTTTGCTGAGTGATGACATCTAACTGGTGCTGTAGGGGCGGGCCAAGGGGTTGTGAGCGTTACACTGCATTGTGAAATCTCGACCAATCACAGCAGGCACCGCATCACTCCATTTGTTGTTTAATACTGCATAGCGCAAGTGATGCGTGCTTATGGAAACTCGCAAGAATTGATTTGCCAATCAAAAGGTTGGGCTTGACCAAAAACATCCCGGGTTGAAGCCCCGGAAGCCGAGGCCTAGTGCAATGTTCTATGGATTATGCGATTCACATAATCTACAGAAATACATTTTATAAAGAGGTTTCAGAAAGCTGTCAACTGCTGCCCTGAATGATGTATAAAGAATAAGATCATTGTAATTATGGTACTGTATGCAATGACACTAATTTAAAGATGCTCTTGATAAAAAACTGGGGCAGTGTATTTGCTATCATGCCTCTAGCACTTGTTGATATAAATTTAGCTGAGTATATGGTTTTACATTTTTTATCTCCCATCTTTCCAGTTGGAAACTGGAGAAATATAGTAGCTTAGACCAGCATCCCCCAACTGATGGACAAATTTGGCCTGCAGGTGGTTTAATTCCCCCCTCCTCCCCCCTAAAGTTTTCTAAGCCAAAAAAACATACATTTTTAGATTTTCATTGTTGGACATAACAGACTGTAAAAACACCAGGATATCAGCTCCAAGTAATTTACATTTTGGAAATCTGTTCCCAAGTATTCCCATGTATAATAAGAGAGACACGTGAAATGCATCAAGTGGTTGCTGATGCTGAAGCTCAGTAAAAAAGCAGCATACTGTGGAGTCCTGGAGGACAGTGGCAAAGCACTAATGGTTTATCAGTGTTCACACGTCATACATTCCTGAACTAACCCTTACAGTATCTATTCTCCCAGTTGCCCTTCCAGATCGTTCACCCCACATGACTTTTGATGGCTATGTATATTATTATATATCAATATACTATTGATGGCTATGTAAAAGGTGGCAATGGGCTCCCATCGATACAAATGATCACTGAGATGCTTAGCCTACGTACCGGGGTATTTGTCATCTGAGATGTGGAGGGGTTTAAGTTACTCACATGCTCTCAAATGTTTTGTATGCCCCTGGGGATCTATTTGCACAATTATTGTATCATCATATTTATGTCCCTGGATAACCGCCCAATAGTTTATTTGGCATTAATGGTTTGTTGTTTGGATTTGATAATATGTAGCTGCTGGGTGACATTAATCGAGTTATTCTCAGGAAGTATTATAATAAAATAATTTGAGAAAAGACGATATAGAAATACACAGGCCAATCGAATTTCGCTTGCTCATGATAAATCTAATTAATGAGAATAGATGTAACGTTAGGTTAAGATTTCTACTTTATGGAATTATGTAAAGAAAGTGTCACTAATAAATAAGTACACAAAGTCTTCCAGTAGCAGAACTTACTCTCTCCTACACAACCAGGATGCCCAAACAAATATTGTCCTTTACAGAGAGTCTTGGCTTGGTTACTGTGGAGAGACAGGGCCAAGTCTTCAGCTCCCACGTCACCTCTACTTCCTGTTAATGGTTCCAAGGGCCTGCCATTGGTGGACTGCTGCAGTTGCCATGGTCACAGTGACCAGCCAGACCTTTCAGACCAGACCAGAGATCCAATGTGACTCCAGGGAGCCTGAGGGAGAGAGCGAGGGCAAAAATAAGGAGGAAGAACTGAAGAGGGAGGGAGAAAGGGAGGTAGTGGGGACAGTCTGGGTAAGGTGCTTTGCTGCTTCCTGTGTCCAGAGGATCAGTCCCTTTCTGTAGGGTCGCACAGGTGCTACAATAAACATGATTGCTTTCAGTAATCCCTGGTTCAAGCCGAGCCGGTCAATTAAACAAGTGATGCTACTTGTACGAGGGCTGAAAGTTTATGTTCTGTTGAAGGGAACAGGCTAAACATAAGATTGTTTTTGTTCTTTATTCCAAAATGAAAAACAAACGTTTGTTTTTCTGGAAGTGCATGCTGTGTCTGATGTTTGATTGTAGGCTGCACTGTAATTACTGCTATACCCCCCACCTATTCAGTTGCCGTTAACAACTACAGTGCCAAAACATTCTGTTATATTATAAAGTGGGATTAAAATGGATTTAATTGTAATTTTTTTGTCAACGATCTACACAAAATACTCATCAAAGTGGAAGAAAAATTCGAACATTTGTAAAAATATAAATTTAAAAAGTCATAATTTTACAACAAAAACCCAGAATATATATTGATTAGGTAGTATTCAACCCACTGAGTCAATACATGTTCGAATCACCATTGGCAGTGATTAAAGCTGTGAGTCTTTCTGGGTAAGTCTCTAAGGAGGACCGAGCACGCGCCCATTCTCATCGACGGGGCTGGAGTGGAGCAGGTTGAGAGCTTCAAGTTCCTTGGTGTCCACATCACCAACAAACTATCATGGTCCAAACACACTAAGACAGTTTTGAAGAGGGCACGACAAAGACTATTGCCCCTCAGGAGACTGTTACAGGAATTAAATTCCTATATGTTTTAATACTCAATTAAAATTAAACACTGTCAATTCCTAAGAATTTGTAAGGCTCTTATTTGCATAAAATGGACAGAGATCAGTCTCAAAATCAATCAGCAGCGTTTATTCTTGAGAGTACTGAACATGATACAGTTTACCACAGGTTATAAACTGAAAATGACGTCATTAGTTTTCGTACTACCCCGTCTCATCTCCACTCCAGTACAATGGCTGTATAGTTCTCAAGCCTTCCCACATCGTCTCTCCCAACTTAGATAATTTATGACCCGAGCCAAGGTCTGCCTGTGTAGATAAGCATTCTAGCCAGTCTGATGATAAATTCATTCATTTCTACCAAGGAACAGACAGTCATTGTTCTACTTCTTGATTATAATTACACACATGATATTCAGTACTAGGATAAAAAGAAAATTCATACATATACAGTAACATAATGGTACTCTGATTAGTCAGTCCTGATTGAAATGTATACATAATTAGTCATTATTGATAAAGAAATCCCTTAACAGAGACTGAAAAGATTTGGCATGGGTCCTCAGATCCTCAAAAGTTTTTACTGCTGCACCATCGAGAGTATCCTGACTAGTTGCATCACTGCCTGGTATGGCAACTGCCTGGTATGGCAACTGCTCGGCCTCCTACCGCAAGGCACTACAGAGGGTAGTGCGCACGGCCCAGTACATCAATGGGGCCAAGCTTCCTGCCATCCAGCACCTCTATACCAGGCGGCATCAGAGGATGGCCCTAAAAATTGTCAAAGACTCCAGTCACCCTAGTCATAGACTGTTCTCTCTGCTATTGCACGGCAAGCGGTACCAGAGCGCCAAGTCGAGGTCCAAAAGGCTTCTTAACAGCTTCTACCCCCAAGCCATAAGGCTCCTGAACAGCTAATCAACAGCCTTGGTTTCTCAAATGACTGCTTCGCCTGGTTCACCAACTACTTATCAGATAGAGTTCAGTGTGTAGAATCGGTGGTCCTGTTGTCCGGACTCCTGGCAGTCTCTATGGGGGTGCCACAGGGCTCAATTCTTGGACCAACTCTTTTCTCTGATGATGTCGCTCTTGCTGCTGGTGATTCTCTGATCCACCTCTATGTAGACGACACCATTCTGTATACTTCTGGCCCTTCTTTGGATACTGTGTTAACTAACCTCCAGACAGGCTTCAATGACATACAACTCTCCTTCTGTGGCCTCCAACTGCTCTTAAATGCAAGTAAAACTAAATGCATGCTGCCTGCACCTTCCTGCCCGTTTAGCATCACTACTCTGGATGGTTCTGACTTAGAATATGCGGACAATTACAAATACCTAGATGTCAGGTTAGACTGTAAACTCTCCTTCCAGACTCACATTAAGCATCTCCAATCCAAAATTAAATCTAGAATCAGCTTCCTATTTCGCAACAAAGCATCCTTCACTCATGCTGCCAAACATACCCTCGTAAAACTGACTATCCTACCGATCCTTGACTTCGGCGATGTCATTTACAAAATAGCCTCCAACACTCTACTCAGCAAATTGGATGCAGTCTATCACAGTACCATCCGTTTTGTCACCAAAGCACCATATTCTACCCACCACTTTCTGAAGGCACTGTACATCATTATTACATTATTTCCCTTGCAATTGTATTTTATCAAGTATGTTTACATTGACTGCATCTGAAAATGGAATGCATTCGTAGTCCTTGTTATTCTCCCAGCAGGCTAAAACAAGCTCTTTCTCCAAATGCCACGCTCACTCGTCTGAGAATTAACGATACGGTGTGCCAGACAGACCTGTTGTTGGAAACCTGCTCAGAAGGCTGATGGGGCATCCATGACTGTCTAATCTGACCTGACCCTGCCCTTGCCTTTCCCCAGCCTGCACCAGACTCTCAGCCTTAGCCTCAACCTTTCCCCAGCCTGCACCAGACTCTCAGCCTTAGCCTCAACCTTTCCCCAGCTTCTCAGACACTCAGCACCTGCCCCCAGGCCATTAGCCCCAGACTCTCAGGCTTCTCAGCCCTCCAGTTTCTCAGATGCTCAGCCTCAGGACCCCAGCCTTTCCCCAGCCCGATCCCCTCCATCTGCTGCCTTGCGTTCTGCCCCTGGGACTCCTGATGAATAGTAATCAGGCCAGAGCTGTCATTAAATACTGGAGAGACAGCCAGCCCTGCTCTGGATGACAGGATGGCCATTAATTACGTGACACAGTCACAAATGGCACAAATCAATGAGCTGCAGATGTGAGACGGATGCCAGGAAATATGCATAAAATGTTTTCCCAGAGTGCATCACCATACGTCAACGTTTCATGGCTGTAGCTTTTTCCTGCTGTGTTCAATCAATGTCATTTCCATATTATTCCTGTTTTCTTTCCGGCCATGCCACTCTCAATGCATGTAACAAGTTGACAATGAGTTACGTTGATATACACTGAGTATACAAAACATTAACATGACAGACTGACCAGGTGAATCCAGGTGAAAGCTATTATCCCTTATTGATGTCACATCTACTTAAAATCAGAGTAGATGAAGGGGAGGATTTTTAAGCCTTGAGACAACTGAGACATGGATTGTGTATGTGTGCCATTCAGAGGGTGAATGGGAAAGACAAACAATATAAGTGCCTTTGAACGGGGTAGTAGGTGCCAGGCGCACCAGTTTGTGTCAAGAACTGCAACACTGCTGGGTTTTTCATTTTCCTGTGTGTATCAACAATGGTCTCCCACCCAAAGGACATCCAGACAACTGTGGGAATCATTGGTGTCAACATGGGCCAGTATCCCTGTGGAACGCGTTCAACACCTTGTAGAGTCCATGCCCTAACGAATTGAGGCTGTTCTGAGGGCAAAAGGTGTTCCTAATGTTTATTATACTCAGTGTAGATAATTTATTTGCAGTCACTATTTGAAATAGGAAATTGTTAAGCCTCTACAAGAGGGAGGCACAGTTGTCATTTCCTAAACTGATGCTTTATCATCTCCCCGGCTGATGATGAGACAGACATATGATATGAACCATTGAAGTCTTTGACAGACTCCTATTTGTGTGAGATTTATAGTGTCTGTCGGTGATATCATAAGATTCTTATCCCTGAGCCTACAGTGTGTCTGAATGATTCAGGAGTGCCTGTTGCCTGTCATTGCATATTTGCAGAATACTGTTCTGTGTTACCTGGCAACATAAACGTAGATGGCAGCCTGAAAAGCCAGGGTCTGTTTCTGTCAGAAAAGTCATGCCCTCACAATTCAACATGAACTATTTTCATTTTAGGATTATGTAAGTTCATGTAAGTTCCCATTCTGAATAATATGGTTGTATACATTTTTATGATGCTCTTAATAAAAGTAACCTTTATACTGTTGCAAATCTCTCTGAGAAAAAAGAGCTGCAGTACATGTGTGTTCTGCCTGAAAAGCTTTAGCCATAATGACTGAGCCAAAGACTTTTATAACTAAACCAAGATAGACCAGACACTGTCGTTTCCAATGGGAACAAATAAGTCATAGTGTGCAGAGCCAAACATGAGATAATGAGATCCTATTGGCCCTTTCTAGCATGCATCTGCATATTTCCGTTAGGGAATGCCTACTCTGAAGTGCGCGTGTGCAATAACTCAATTCGCCTTTGCACTTCTAAACATTGCAATTTTTTAAAACGTTAGCAAAGGGTAAAGTCTACAAAACATAGTCCACTCTGTTCATAACAGACTGTAGTTTTGGGAACGGAGGAGATGGCTGCCGTTTTATGGGCTCCTAACCAATTGTGCTATTTTGTGTATATTTTCATGTTGTTAATAACTTATTTTGTACATAATGTTTCTGCCATGGTCTGTTATGACTGAAAAGAGCTTATGGATATTAGAACAGTGGTTACTCACCTTGAACTGGACAAAGATTTTTTCTTTAACGAGTCGGACGCAAAGGATTTACTGCTGATACCGGACCAGGCCCAAATCTCTGTCATTCGCATGAAGAGACGCCGATATAGGAGACGCGGGTCCGAGTGCCTTGTGAGAATTTGTCGGCGAGTGGGTAACCCCCCTCTACCATCCGTCCTTTTGGCCAACGTGCAATCATTGGAGAATAAACTAGATGAGCTCCGATCGAGACTATCCTACTGTTGAATTTATTATGGATTTATTATGGATAAATGAATAAACAATATCTCCATTTTAAATAGAATTGTGTCGAGATAAACTTATACTCTGTATGTTTAAATAGACAATATGTGTTATGCAGGTGAATATACAAGGATCCGACAGGACAGAAACGGAAGACAAGGGGAGAAATAGGGACTCTAATCAGGGGAAAAGATAGGGAACAGGTGTGGGAAGACTACATGATTGATTAGGGGAATAGGAACAGCTGGGAGCAGGAACGGAATGATAGAGAGAAGAGAGAGGGAGGGAGAGAGAAAAAAGAGGGAACGAACCTAAAAAGACCAGCAGGGGGAAAACGAACAGAAGGAAAAGCAAAATGACAAGACAATATAAGACAAAACATGACAATATGAGTTCATAGGAAGAAATTGTGTGACAGCAGAAAGGAGTAATAAAACCATTCCAACTGGGCAGGAACAAATGGGTTGTGGACTGTGTAAACACATAAGGTCGTTAGCCTATGGTTGACCCAACCTGAAACTTAGCTCTGGGGTTTTTAGATTAGGCAGTGAGTGCATTCCTAGGGTTTCTGTTAATTAAACCTGTCAGTTCAGTGGTGATCGATAATGTTGAGGGGTCAAAAGTTATCTGGGAGTGTGTTAGTAAGATAGAATGAACTTTTCACCTTACTTTGTCCTGTCGAGAGGGGGGGGGGTTCGTTTAAGACAGTGAAATGACGTCACGATCTGTATTTAAACTGATGCATTTGTTTTGAGTGGGAGTGCGCTCCGAGAATAAATTCTATTACCTATTATTTAAAGACTGGTCTACGTCTATTTTATGCAAACAAGAAATCTTGCAAATTCTCATAAAATAGACGAAGGGCTTTCAATTGATGAAAGCACATCGGCATAATTAAATTATACTAACACCTACCAACAGGACATTAAAAACTGTAAAATCTTGTGTTTCACCGAGTCATGGCTGAACAATGACATGGATAATATACAGTTGGCTGGATTTTCCTTGCATCGGCAAAACAGAATTGCTGCCTCCGATAAGACAAGTGGTGGTGGTCTGTGTCTATTTGTCAATAATAGCTGATGTGTTTTTTCAACACACAGAAACGCGTACAAAGCTCTCCCTTGCCCTCCATTTGGCAAATCTGACCATAATTCTATCCTCCTGATTCCTACATGCAAAAACTAAAGCAGGATCTTCAATACGGAAGTGGTCAGATAAACTACACGACTGTTTTGCTAGCACAGACTGGAATATGTTCCGGGATTTATCAGATGGCATTGAGGAGTATACTACATTAGTATACTACAGGAGTATACTACATGTAGTATAACTACATCGATGATGTCATCCCCACAGTGACCGTATGTACATACCCCAACCAGAAGCCATGGAATACAGGCAACATCCGCACCAAGCTAAAGTGTAGAGCTGCCGCTGTCAAGGAGTGTGAATCCTAGACGCTTATAAGAAATCATGTTATCACTCCGACAAACCATCAAACATGCAAACTGTCAATGCAGGACTAAGACTGAATCCTACTACATCGGCTCCGACGCTCGTCAGATATGGCAGGGAATGCAAACTATTACGAACAACAAATGAGCCTACCAGATTAGCTAAATTACTTCTATGCTCTCTTTGAGGCAAGCAACACTGAAGCATGCATGAGAGCACAAGCTGTTCCGACTTTGTGATCACACTCTCCGTAGCCAAAGAGAGTAAGACCTTTTAACAGGTAAACATTCACAAGGCCGCAGGAATTCTGGAATTCTGATAGATTTTGGTTATTAATGTAAAGATATAATTTAATCGTATTATTATATGTAATAGAAAACGATGGGTTAGAAGAAGTCTACATAACCAACCCACAAAGTAAAATGTAACATCTATATGGCCAGCTATGTAAACGTTAACATTGATTTATCCTGCAATAGATGGTGTTCAATTGGTAACATAGATTTTTGTCTTATGCCTTTTTAGGGGAAATAAATCTAAAAGTAACTGAATGTAATCAGATTACGTTACTGAGTTTGGGTAATTCAAAAGTTACGTTACTGATTATAATTTTGGACAGGTGACTAGTAACTGTAACGGATTACATTTAGAATGTAACCTATCCAACCCTGCCAGCCACCAAAGGTAGATAAAAAAAATCTAGCAGCCGCTCAGATTTTTTTCAAACCCAAATACTTTTTCCCTGCTAAAATGACAGCAACAAAACACCAACAAAACGTATGAGCATGCTTTGGAATGTTCCTAAAACAATACATGTATTACTAGTAAGAAGTAATGTGGTATATTATTTAATAACATTTTTGGTGACCTGAGTCTTATAACCAAAGCATTTCACCTGCCTCTTAGAAGCAGGTGACTTCTCTTCCTCTAGCAGTTGAAACTAAAACATGACAAAACATCCAAGGTTGTGAACAAAGTATCCAAGAAACACAAGGACAAAGTCTCACTAGTAGACTTTCATTTCAAGTAAATTGGATCAACTTTTATGCCAGTGTGCAGCGCTACTAAAATTAATATTTTCGCTCGGCTCTTCAAGTGCACACAGCCTCAGCCAGACAGTGTTGCAGTATGAGGTGGAATAGGCTATAATAGGATTCATCTTTTTTTTCAGCGATTAATTTACCAGCTATGAAACAAAACGGCAGAATTTATTTGACTATTAATATGACCATACTTGACCATTTTCTATTCACAAATACGAGTGAAATGCTCACACTGTGTATCCCGAACCATCCACAAACTGTCACGACTTCCACTGAAGTTGTTCCCTCTCCTTGTTCGGGCGGCGTTCGGCGGTCGACGTCACCGGCTTTCTAGCTGCCACCGATCCATGTTTCATTTTGTTTTGTCTGTTTATACACCTGGTTCCCATCTCATAATTATGTTCCTTATTTAACCCTCTGGTTTCCCTTTCTGTTTGTGCGTGATTGTATTTTGTGTGTTGGAGTTCTATCCTGTTTTGTCCTTGTTTGATAACGGGATTTTTGTTATGTTCTTGGATTGAGTAAATACAGTGTTTTTTTACTCTTACCTGTGTCCTGCGCCTGACTCCTTCGCTATCTTCTAGATAGACTCTGACACAAACGTGGCTGATGAAATAGACATTTTGCATGCCAATGTAAAGATTTACCCAGATTTGGCAGGTGTTCATTTTAGGTCCTGGTCTCTGGCCTCTAGTGAACTCCAGTCATTTGCAGCTGAATGGAAAACTGCCCATTTCCCCCTCCATCTTTAGTGCTCTATTCTTTCACCACCAGCCAGTGTTTCCATGGTAACAGGGAGGATTGGTGTCTACCTGGTGTTTGCCAGTCAGTCTGTCATTGCCCCCCTCATGGCTGGTGTGTAATCTGCCTGCATCGTGGGCCTTGTTAAACCACCTTATTCGCTATTCATTACTTCAGCTACAAGCACTCACATCAGCCTCCAGAGGACGAGATGGAGGCAGACCCTGCTCGCCGGCTGCAGGCTGTTCAGTCCAGCGACATGGGCCTCCCTCCCTCACTCCCCAAAGAGCAGCCTTGGCCTGGATATGTGGGCTGCTGTCCAGAGATAGTGTACAGGAGTGTGTATATGTCTACGCTTGAGTGCTTGTGTGTGTATGAGAGAAAATGAAAGATAGGAAGGGAGGGAGGGAGAGAGAGAGATAATCCAGTGTTTCATGAACAATTGTAGAGTTTAATCCACAGTGATGACAGTGTGATGTGGACAAGAGACAGAAACAAAGCCAGAGCAAACTGAGTTCAGAGGAGCCTTCAGGACGGTCACACCAGAGTCATGCAGTCACAGTTGACAAGCTAACATGGTTAAGGCTACTTGAGCACAAAGCAGTGTTACAGGGATTCAGACATTCAATTCAATAGATATTTATTGTCCCAGAAAGACAATTATTGACATTGCTTCCTATTGTTTCTAGCTCACAGATGCAGTTATATACCAGGCAGGCACACTATAGTATAATGACATACGTCTGTAGCCTGAATACCATTATGATTACACGATAGATCTGTTAGAGTAATACTCCACGAATTGGTACACAGTGTGGCATCCATCATTGCTACTGGGGGTATAGTCATTTTTTTCACAATTGAATAGGCATCAGGTAATTATGCAGGCCAGCCTTCAGGCAGTTCTGGAGTGTTTATGAGGGAATTATAATCAGAATGAGAAGAGTTTTGGGAGAGCGTTCCAGATGACAAGCACTCGTTCTGGTAATCACACTTGATAAAAAGTGCCCAGTCTACCCATACACAACTGCCCTAATCAAGACAGAGACATCGAAGGCAATGCTGTCTGAAGGGCACCTGCACCTTTCGCAGACAGAACAGCCACCTGAAATACACTACATGGACAAAAGTATGTGGACACCTACTCGTCAAACATCTCATTAATATGGAGTAGGTCCCCCATTGCTGATATAACAGCCTTCACTCTTATGGGAAGACTTCCACTAGATGTTGTAACATTGCTGCGGGGATTTGCTTCCATTCAGCCACAAGAGCATTAGTGAGGTCGGGGCACTGATGATGGGCAATTAGGCCTGTCTCGCAGTTGGCATTCCAATTCATCCCAAAAGTGTTTGATGGGGTTGAGGTCAGGGCTCTGTGCAGGCCATTGAAGTTCTTCCACACTTATCTTGACAAACCAATTCTGTATGGACCTCACTTTGTGCACGGGGGCAATGTCATGCAGAAACAGGAAAGGGCCTTCCCTAAACTGTTGCCACAAAGTTGGAAGGACAGAATCATCTAGAATGTAATTGTATGCTGTAGCATTAAGATTTCTCTTCACTGGAACTAAGGGGCCTCACCCGAACCATGAAAAACAGCCACTGACCATTTTTCCTCCTCCACCACTATGCATTCGAGTAGGTAGCGTTCTCCTGGCACCCTCTGAACCCAGATTCATCCATCGGATTGCCAGATGGTGAAGCGTGATTCATCACTCCAGAGAACGCGTTTCCACTGCTCCAGAGTCCAATGGCGGCAAGCTTTACACCACTCCAGCCGACACTTGGCATTGTGCATGGTGATCTTAGGCTTGTGTGCGGCTGCTCAGCCATGGAAACCATTTCATTAAGCTCTCGCCGAACAGTTCTTGTGCTGATGTTGCTTCCAGAGGCAGTTTGGAACTCAGTAGTGAGGGTTGCAACCGAGGACAGACGATTTTTACACGCTATGTGCTTCAGCAGTTGGCGGTCCCGTTCTGTGTGCTTGTGTGGCCTACCACTTCTACTTTACAATAACACTTACAGTTAACCAGGGCAGCTCTAGCAGTGCAGAAATTTGACGAACTGACTTGTTGGAAAGGTGGCATCCTATGACGGTGTCACGTTGAAAGGCACTGAGTTCTTCAGTACGGGCCATTCTACTGCCAATGTTTGTCTATGGAGATTGGCTTTCTGCTCGATTTTATACACCTGTCAGCAACAGGTGTGGCTGAAATAGCAGAATCCACTCATTTGAAGGGGTGTCCACATGTAGTGTAGGTGGATCTGGAATCCACATGCTTGGTTCCAAGTACAGCTCAAGGTTGCTTTATTGTTGGATATAAGCGATTATTTTCCAGAGAAATATAAATAGATGCGCTGGTATATGTCTCTGTGCTTTTCTGTTCATTGCACTCCCTCACACTGCAGACTGGCTTTAGGCATTGCCTCAGGGGGAACTGAAGACTTGGCCTGATCTCCCACACTAACCAAGCCAAGGCATTCTCTGCAAATGAAGATGAGGGAGAAAGTAAACTACTGGGATGCTTCATAGAATTATTTATTCGATAAGTAACACCATCTTCATATCAATAAAGTCTGAAGATAAAATCATTTTTCATCAGCTTGATTAATCATGAACAAATTGTAAACTATTTTATTTGTAAACCTGTGTCATCATGATGGTTTTGTGTATCCTCACAACTTTAAGGTTACGTGTCTGAACCCTATTTTGAGACGTAATGTTACGTGGATATCACAGCTCTTCCAGGAGAAGCACAATCGCACAGGAACAGTACGGACTCGAATTAGGGTGCCCTGAGCTACTGAATAGATATCGCCCCCTTACCTACACACAGTAAGATACCACACCATGATCATGTGCTGTGCCTTCTACATATCTGGTTGCCTGTGTTGTGTTCCCCTGTTTGAGTGATGCTGTGCTGTGGAGATTAGTTATGCAGTAGGATGATAAAATACATATCTTCAAGCGGTTTGACGAGGCACACAAGATGAGTGCATGTATTACTGAGCTTGCGGTGTGTCAGAGCAACACAGTGGAGGGAGGCAGCAGCTAGAGCCGCGTGGGCCTCACATGCTCTCCTCAACAACAATGTCATTCTAATGAATGCTATTCCCTCACATATCTCCCTTCATTATAATGTGGAAAGCTGGACACGGCCACTTCTCCTCTAGCTGCGTAATAGGGAGTGATAACGATCTATCACAACTCTGACTAGGGGTCTCTATCAGGGCTGGAGCTTTAGATCTCTCCCCAGAAGGGAGCCTGGAAGGATGGAGGGGAGCCCGGGGAGGATGGAGGGACATGTTCCACAGGAAGTCATAACAGCCTCCCCTTCATTAGCAGACAGAGAACTAAATGGATGAAGAGAGAGAGAGCTAGAGCAAGAGAGAGAAAGAGAGAGATAAAGGAGGAAGACATTCTATAGTCAATGGAGGTGTCTCTCCAAAATGGTGCTGCAGCTGCACTTTCTGATATCTGTGGATGCACAACCCTGAGAAGCTATAGCAACACCGAACCCTCCCGCTCCATTTCCCGCTCACTCTTATCTCTTCCCAGGCCAGTAATGAGACTGGGAAGCCAAGATTTAAAGGAGGAGTAGAGGGGCAACAGCCATCCGACATGAAAACATACTATGCAGGCTTTACAGTTAATACTGTAATGCTGTAGTATACTGTAGTCTTTACAGTATTTTGCAGATTGTAGTATTTGCCGTAGTGTTTGTGCAGACTGTAATATACTGTTGTGTTCAGTGTTTTTGTTTAATTGTCATTGACAAAGAAGTGGAAGCTTTCTCCTTGAGGAAACCTACTGGAGAAATACTAAAATAGCATAACATGTAGGTAGGTAGGTAGGACTGGGGTCTGAATGGATAGCTCAGAGCTTTTGCTCTTTTAAAAACCTGTATTGAACACAATTTATAGTCTATACTTGGCATGTAGGTTTCTCAGTCATGGGTGCCACAAATTGGGATATGGGGAAGGGGAATGGGCAGGGTATATGCTAATTAAATACTGTAGAATTTACTATAGTTAAAAAAGTGTAGTGTTTTTGCGGACATTACTGTAGTATTTACTACAGAGTTTTTTTGTGGTTAATACTGTAGTATTTACTATATTATTCTACAATTTACTACTGAATTCTATAGTACAGTAAGTCATATGGGCTGCCCTGTGATCTCAGCTAGCCTAGTGGCTTCTGTGGAACGGATATTGAGTCAACAGAGGAGTTGACCATATGTGATAAACTGTACGGTTATTGTAGACTAGTGCGTAGTAATGGAACAATGTGATAGTGTGATACAGTACGCTTGTCGCGCTCGCTTTGTTAACTACAGGTAGTTTAAGTAGCTAGATCTGTTCACTCACTCAGGAATAACATCTTCATCCACTGATGGTTTCAACCCTTTCAGTCTGTCTGACCTTGCTATAAAGGGACTTGAAAATATTGTCTTTCATGGTCAGGGATAATAGTGGGCTGAAATCTAAAATAAATAGCATTATAATTATGGGGGCTTCTCACTGTCTATCATTCTCTCTCTCCCTCCCCAAGGCAGGCATGATGAACCATTAGTGGCCTTCATACCCACTGACCATTGTAAGGCTAAGCTGATTTACTGGAATAAATGGCTTCTTAAGCACAGACACAGCGACTTAAGTGCTGGATTAAATCAAGACTCTGACCAGACCCACTCTATCTCAGCACTCGTCAAATAAATGTGAACATGTATTTCCACCATCACAAAGAGTGCTTTAGCACTGGTAGTAGTAGGTTTGTGATTCATTTTTTAGTAATGGAGGCAGGGGAAATTATGAAGTACTCCTCAATGTCAGGGATACTGCCTGGCTACCTGTAGTAGACACATTTATCAAAACAAGCACACTGTATCAGGCTATCAGATCGTTCCATCACTACGCAGTAGTCACAACAGCAGTACAGTTTATCACCGAAGAAAGATCAGCTCTCTTGGGGCAATTTCACTGCCGCAGGAGCCGCTAGGCTAGCTGAAATCACAGGGATATGACAGTCTGCAGTAGCAGGGCTGCTGGATCTATCTCCTCTCTATCCCTACTGCCTCTATCCCTACTTTAAATCTGGGCTTCCCAGTCTCATTACTGGGGTGGGTAGAGATAAGCGGAAGCTGGAAACGGAGCGGGAGGGTTTGGTGTTCCTCTATCTTCTCGGGTTTGTCAGGCTGTGAAGGCAGCGGCTGGTTACACAAGGCTAATACCCCTGTCGGACCAGAGGTAATAACATTAGGGGGGAAAAGGCTTTTCTTTTCTCTCTCGTCCACCACTACAGTCCAAGTGATACTGTCATGCAGGTGATAAAGGACCCATTTCCCCCTTAACAGACAGAGTTTATTCTTTCCAACCAGGGAATAACAGAAATCCTCTAGTCTGGAGATTGGTGAATAACCTGGTGTTTGCCACAGACTGCAGGCCCCCCTCATGGCAGGCCGTAGTAATCTGACACCTGCTCACACGCAGCATCTGATGAAGGCAAAACCTTACGCTATTCAGGACAGGGCGAAACACAATCACAGCAGGTGAATACAAAACAAGGAACCGACGGGACAGGAACGGAACACAAAGGAATAAATAGGGACTCTAATCAGGGGAAAGGATCGGGAACAGGTGTGGGAAGACTAAATGATGATTAGGGAATAGGAACAGGAGCAGGAATGGAACGATAGAGTGAAGTGTGAGATGAGAGAGTGAGATAGGGAGGGAGGGAGAGAGAGGGATAGAACCAAATAAGACCAGCAAGGGAATTGAATAGAATTTAAGCACAGTGGACAAGACATGATAATAAATGACAAACATGACAGTACGGTCCCCCCCACTCACCGAGCGCCTCCTGGCGCACTCGAGGAGGAATCTAACTGGCGGCAACGGAGGAAATCATCGATGAGTGATTTACGGTCCAGCACGACCCGAGACGGAACTTCCTACTCCTCTCCTCAGGCAGTTAACCCTCCCAATCCACTAAGTATAATGACCCCGTCCCCGAGAACGCATGTCCATGATCTTATGTACCTTGTAAATAGGTGCGCTCTCGACAAGGACGGGAGGGGCATCCATCATTGCTACGGGGGTGCGAAGAAAGGCTTAACACAGGAGACATGGAAGACAGGATGGATGCGAGAAGATGTTCGGAAGGCAGTTCTGGAGGATTGACGACCTGGGAGACACGGAACGGACCAATGAATCGGAGTCAATGAGAAAGCTTCGTAAGAGGAAGGTTGCAGTGGAAAGCCACACTCTCTGCCGCAACAATACCTTGGACTCTTAATCCTGCGTTTATTGGCGGCTCTCACCGTCTGTGCCCTGTAACGGCAAAGTGCAGACCTCACCCTCAAGACAGGTGCGCTCAAACGTTGGACAAACGCTGAGCGGAGGGAACGCTCTCATTAAGCTGGGATGAGAACCCCCAGGCTGGTAACCCAGACTTCACTCTTATGGGAGATAACCCGGTAGCAGTTGTAACATTGCTGAGCGTATTCTGCCCAGGGGAGCTGTTCTGCCCAAGAGCATTAGGGTTTCGGGGCAAATGGGCAAAGGCTGCGTAGTTGCGCATTCCAATTCTGATTGGCCCTCTCTGTTTGATGGGGTTAGACTGGGGATGAAACCCATTGAAGTTCTTCCAGACTTATCTTGACAAACCAATCAAACGACAGAACTCCCTCCAAAACTGTGACGTGAATTGCGGGCCTCTGTCTGAAACGGCGTCTAACGGAAGGCCATGAATTCTGAATACATTCTCAATAATGATTTGTGCCGTCTCCTTAGCGGAAGGAAGTTTACAGGGGAATGAAAGGGCCTTAGAGAACCTATCGACAACCGTAAGAATCACAGTCCTCCCCGCAGGACAAAGGCAGAATGTAATTGTAAGTCTAAGCGATTGAGACCATGGTTCACTGGAATGGGGCGGTCTGAGACGACCATGAAAAACAGCCAGTGACCCACTTAGTCCTGCGCGCAGTCCACCACCACGCATTGGCGCGTGTCACGCTCCTGGCACCAAAAGCGCTGAACCCAGCAAGAGTCCTCGAACACCGGGATGACCAGCTAACTTGGCAGAGTGAGCCCACTGAAGAACAGCCAGACGAGTGGAAACAGGAACGAAAAGGAGGTTACTAGGACAAGCGCGCATGGTGATCGCAGTGTGCGTGTGTGCTTGCTTAGCCACCTGTCTTTCAATTCCCAGACTGTTAACCTTGTGCAACACGCCCATAAGGAAGTTTGGAACTCAGGATCAGGGTTGCACAGAAGAACTAAACAGACGGGATAAGGCATCAGGCTTGGTGTTCTTGCTACCCGGACGGTAAGAAATCACAAACAGAAACCAGGGCAAAACAACGCCCAGAAATTTGACGGGCATTAAGTCGTTGGAAAGGATGGCAGGTTCTTATGGGTGTCCACGTTGAAAGGCACTGAGTTCTTCACCACTGGGCCATTCTACTGCCAATGTTTGGCTATGCGGATGGCGAGCAGTTCACGATTTTACCCACATCCTAGTTCAGCAACAGATGGCTGACAATGAGAAAACTCATTTGCAAGGATGAACCATTAGTGTCAGGTGGAAGCGCTGGGATCCACATGCTTGGTTCCAAGCCTACAGCTCAAGGTTGCTTTATTGTTGACAATGAATTATTTTCAGGAAATATAAATAGATGCGCTGGTATATGTTCTTTGCTTTTCAAAAGTCCATTGCGGAACGGACCCTCACACGTCTTGACTGAAGTAAGAGCATTGCCTCAGGGGGGCAGCAACTTGGCCTGAAATTCCCAATAAAAGCCAAGGCATTCTCGCAAATGAAGATGAGAATTATTTATTCGAAACCTAAAAAGCGCTGTCGAAACGTGACCTTGGAACGGGCCAATCACTGAATTATTTATTCGATAAGAATCCATCTTGCATTCAATAAAGTCTGAAGATAAAATCATTTTTCACGGCTTGATTAGACATGAACAAATTGTAAACTTTTTAGCCTTTGTAAACCTGTGTCATCATGATGGCTTTGTGTAACACTCACAACTTTAACATGAATTCGTGTCTGAAAAAAATTTTGATATCGTAAGTTAGACAAAAACAAAGATGTTCAGCATGTCGCACAGGAACATCATTAACGAATTAGGGTGCCCTGAAACTGAATAGATATCGCCCATTACCGAGACCACAGCAGAACCCGGTACTCATGATCATGTGCTGTGCCTTCTACATATCTGTTGCCTGTGTTGTGTTCCCCTGTTTGAGTGATGCTGTGCTGTGGAGTTAGTTATGCAGTAGGATGATAAAATACATATCTTCCTGCAGGTCTGAAGGCTGAGGCACACAAGGGGAGTGCATGATAACTGATTCTTAACCGTTATGTCATTCAGCAACGACAGTGGAGCAGGGCAGCTAGAGTACCGTGGGCCTCACATCTCTCCTCAACAACAATGTCATTCTAATGAATGCTATTCCCTCACATATCTCCCTTCATTATAATGTAAAGCTGGAGAGCCCTTCTCCTTAGCTGCGTAACAGAGAGTGATAAATCTATCACAACTCTGAGGAGGGTCTCTATCAGGGCTGGAGCTTTAGATCTCTCCCCAGAAGGGAGCCTGGAAGGATGGAGGGACCCGGGAGGATGGAGGACATGTTCCACAGGACTCCTGTCAAACAGCCTCCCCTTCATTAGCAGACAGAAACTAAATGGATGGAGACATTAAAGCTTCAGCAGAGAGAAGAATGAGATAAAGGATAGGAAGACATTCTATAGTTAATAGGAGGTGACATACTAGCCAAAATGGGCTGACTGCAAAACATATCTGTGGTGTAAAGGCTGAACGGAAAATCAAAAGAAATAGTCTCACTGTGGTTACCAGATACTCTTATCTCTTAAAGGCCAGTGTAATGAGACTGGGAAGATGATTTAAAGGAGGATCTAGAGGGGCAAACATGGGCATGAAAACATACGGTATGCAGGCTTTACAGTTAATACTGTAATGCTGTAGTATACCCTCAGTCTTTAGAGTATTTTGCAGATTGTAGTATTTGCCGTAGTGTTTGTGCAGACTGTAATATACTGTTGTGTTCAGTGTTTTTGTTTAATTGTCATTGACAAAGAAGTGGAAGCTTTCTCCTTGAGGAAACCTACTGGAGAAATACTAAAATAGCATAACATGTAGGTAGGTAGGTAGGACTGGGGTCTGAATGGATAGCTCAGAGCTTTTGCTCTTTTAAAAACCTGTATTGAACACAATTTATAGTCTATACTTGGCATGGGTTTCTCAGTCATGGGTGCCACAAATTGGGATATGGGGAAGGGGAATGGGCAGAGGAATTTACTAGGGAGTGTTTTGCGGATGCGGGCAGGGAATGCTATACAATTAAATGCGTAGAATTTACTATAGTTAAAAAAGTCTAGTGTTTATGCGGATTACTGTAGTATTTAGCAATCAAAGAGTTTTTCTGATGGAACCTCCTGGAGAGAATATCATTCTACAATTTACTACTGAGTTCTCCAGTACAAAGTCATATGGGCTGCCCTGTGATCCACTAGCCTAGTGGCTTCAAGAGTGGAACTCATATTGAGTCAACAGAGGAGTTCACCATATGGCATAAACCAGGGTTATTGTAGACCTGCCTAGTAATGGAACAACTGAAGTGTGATAAAACCCTTGAATCATCTCCTTTGTTAAGTTCTGGTAGTTTAAGTAGCTAGATCTGTTCACTCCCAGGAATAACATCTTCCCCTGATGGTTTCAAGCCCGGCCAGTAAGGAGTGACCTTGCTATAAAGGGACTTGAAAATATTGTCTTTCATGTGTCAGGGATTAGTGGGCTGAAACTAAAATAACTAGCATTATAATTAGGAGGGCTTCTCACTGTGGGCATGATGAACCATTAGTGGCCTTCATACCCACTCCCGGAGTAGCAAGGTGGGTTATTAACCCTAGGTTCTGGAGGCTCGGCAGGCCAGGAAGTAACAGGTGGCAAGCTGATTTACTGGAATAAATGGCTTCGAAACCAGACACAGGTTCTCCACGTGCTGGATTAAATCAGACTCTGACCAGACCCACTCTATCTCAGCACTCGTCAAATAAATGGAACATGTATTTCCACCATCACAAAGAGTGCTTTAGCACTGGTAGTCCATAGGTTTGTGATTCCTTTTTAGTAATGGAGGCAGGGGAAATTATGAGAGTTTATTCAATGTCCAAACAGGGAATACTGCCTGGCTAGTCTGTAGTAGGGAATTTATCAAAACAAGCACACTGTATCAGACTGCAGGTCGTTCCATCACTACGCCGTAGTCAGACAGAGACACCTGCTCACAAGCAGCATCTCTTGAAGGCAAAAAACACGACAGGACAGCTAGGCGAAGCTGAAATCACAGCATGGTGAATACAAAACAAGGAACCTGACTGGACAGGAACGGAACCCAAAGGAATAAATAGGGACTCTAATCTGGGGAAAGATCTCAACTGTGGGAAGACTAGAGAAATGATGATTAGGGGAAAGGAGCTGGGGAGGTTTGGTGTTCCTCTATAGAGAGAAGGGTTTGTCAGGCTGTGAGAGAGGGAGCGGCTGGTTACACAAGGCTAGAACCAAATAAGACCAGCAGAGTAAAACATTAGAATGGGGAGCACAGGGACAAGACATGATAATAAATGACAAACATGACAGATACACCACGGGTCAGAATGGATGGGTGGAGCGCTGAAGGGTTCCCAGAGGGGTGAGAGATGAGGGTTTCATTGTGTAATTCTGGAGTTCCCATGAAACAGAGCTTTGTGAAGAGAGATTGAGAGGGTGTACTACTGTGTCTGCAAGAAGAATGTAGAATGTAGAATAAAGAAGACTTCCTCAACTGTTAAAGGGTTCGAATTCTCACACATTAGTGTCATTTTTTGTTGTTGATAATTTCACTACTATCAAGGCCATAATACATAAAGCTTACTTCTGCCATCATGAAGTGCTTTGAGAGGCTAGTCAAGGATCATATCACCGCCAACTTACCGGCCACCCTAGACCCACTTCAGTTTGCATACCGCCCCAACATGTCCACAGAGGACGCAATCGCCATCACATTGCACACTGCCCTATCCCATCTGGTCAAAAATAATACCTATGTAAGAATGCTGTTCATTGACTACAGCTCAGCATTCAACACCATAGTACCCTCCATCATCAAGCTGGAGGCCCTGGGTCTCAACTCCACCCTGTGCAACTGGGTCGTGGACTTTCTGACAGGCCGCCCCCAGGTGGTGAAGATAGGAAACAACATCTCCACTTCGCTGATCCTCTACAATGGGGCCCCACAAGGGTGTGTGCTCAGCCCTCTCCTGTACTCCCTGTTCACCCACGACTGTATGGCCATGCACACCTCCAACTCAATCATAACGTTTACAGACGAAAAAACAGTAGTGGGCATGATCACCAACAACGACGAGACAGCCTACAGGGAGGAGGTGAGGGCACTCGGAGTGTGGTGTTTGGAAAACAACCTCTCACTCAACGTCAACAAAACAAAGAAGATGATCGTGGATTTCAGGAAACAGCAGAGGGAGCACCCCCCTATCCACATCGAAGGGACAGCAGTGGAAAAGGTGGAAAGTTTTAAGTTCCAGGGCGTACACCTCACAGACAAACTGAAATGGTCAACTCACACAGACAGTGTGGTGAAGAAGGCAGAACAGTGCCTCTTCAACCTCAGGAGGCTGAAGAAATTTGGCTTGTCACCCAAAAGCATGACAAAGTTTTACAGATGCACAATCTAGAGCATCCTGTCGGACTGTATCACACCCTGGTACGGCAACTGCACCACTCTCAACCGCAAGGCACTCCAGAGGGTGGTGCGATCTGCACAATGCATCAGCCAGGGAAAAACTACCTGCCCTCCATGACATCTACAGCACCCGATGTCAGAGGGAGGCCAAACATATCATCAAGAACCACCCGAGCCACTCCCTGTTCACACCGCTATCATCCAGAAGGCGAGGTCAGTACAGGTGCATCAAAGCTGGGACCGAGATAGAAGCTGTTTTACAATCTCAAAGCCATTAGACTGCTAAACAGCAATCACTAACGCAGAGGCTGCTGCCTACATTGAGACCCAATCACTGGACACTTGAATAAATGGATCACTAGTCACTTTAAACAATGCCACTTTAAATAATGGCACTTTAATAATGTTTACATATATTACATTACTCATATCACATGTATATACTGCATTTTATTCCATCTACTGCACCCTGCCTATGCCGCTCGGCCATCGCTCATCCATATTATTTTTTGTACACATTCTCATTCACCTCTTTAGATTTGTGTGTATTAGGTCCATGTTGGGGAATTGTTAGATTACTTGTTAGATATTACTGCACTGTCGATACTAGAAGCACAAGCATGCTACACTCGCATTAACAGCTGCTAACCATGTGTATGTGACCAATAACATCTGCTAACCATGTGTATGTGACTAATAACATCTGCTAACCATGTGTATGTGTCCAATAACAGCTGCTAACCATGTGTATGTGACCAATAACAGCTGCTAACCATGTGTAAGTGACCAATAACAGCTGCTAACAGCTGCTAACCATGTGTATGTGACTAATAACATCTGCTAACCATGTGTATGTGACCAATAACAGCTGCTAACCATGTGTATGTGACCAATAACAGCTGCTAACCATGTGTATGTGACAAATAACATCTGCTAACCATTTGTATGTGACCAATAACAGCTGATAACCATGTGTATGTGACCAATAACAGCTGCTAACCATGTGTATGTGACCAATAACAGCTGCTAACGTTGTGTATGTGACCAATAACAGCTGCTAACCATGTGTATGTGACCAATAACAGCTGCTAACCATGTGTATGTGACCAATAACAGCTGCTAACGTTGTGTATGTGACTAATAACATCTGCTAACCATGTGTATGTGACCAATAACAGCTGCTAACCATGTGTATGTGGCCAATAACAGCTGCTAACTATGTGTATGTGACCAATAACAGCTGCTAACCATGTGTATGTGACCAATAACAGCTGCTAACTATGTGTATGTGACCAATAACAGCTGCTAACTATGTGTATGTGACCAATAACAGCTGCTAACCATGTGTATGTGACCAATAACAGCTGCTAACCATGTGTATGTGACCAATAACAGCTGCTAACCATGTGTATGTGACCAATAACAGCTGCTAACCATGTGTATGTGACCAATAACAGCTGCTAACGTTATGTATGTGACTAATAACATCTGCTAACCATGTGTATGTGACCAATAACAGCTGCTAACCATGTGTATGTGACTAATACCATCTGCTAACCATGTGTATGTGACTAATACCATCTGCTAACCATGAGTATGTGACCAATGACAGCTGCTAACCATGTGTATGTGACCAATAACAGCTGCTAACTATGTGTATGTGACCAATAACAGCTGCTAACTATGTGTATGTGACCAATAACAGCTGCTAACCATGTGTATGTGACCAATAACAGCTGCTAACTATGTGTATGTGACCAATAACAGCTGCTAACTATGTGTATGTGACCAATAACAGCTGCTAACCATGTGTATGTGACTAATAACATCTTCTAACCATGTGTATGTGACCAATAACAGCTGCTAACCATGTGTATGTGACCAATAACAGCTGCTAACCATGTGTATGTGACCAATAACAGCTGCTAACCATGTGTATGTGACTAATAACATCTGCTAACCCTGTGTATGTGACCAATAACAGCTGCTAACCATGTGTATGTGACTAATAACAGCTGCTAACCATGTGTATGTGACTAATAACATATGCTAACCATGTGTATGTGACTAATAACAGCTGCTAACCATGTGTATGTGACCAATAACAGCTGCTAACTATGTGTATGTGACCAATAACAGCTGCTAACCATGTGTATGTGACCAATAACAGCTGCTAAGCATGTGTATGTGACCAATAACAGCTGCTAACGTTGTGTATGTGACCAATAACAGCTGCTAACCATGTGTATGTGACTAATAACAGCTGCTAACCATGTGTATGTGACTAATAACATATGCTAACCATGTGTATGTGACTAATAACAGCTGCTAACCATGTGTATGTGACCAATAACAGCTGCTAACTATGTGTATGTGACCAATAACAGCTGCTAACCATGTGTATGTGACCAATAACAGCTGCTAAGCATGTGTATGTGACCAATAACAGCTGCTAACGTTGTGTATGTGACCAATAACAGCTGCTAACCATGTGTATGTGACCAATAACAGCTGCTAACCATGTGTATGTGACCAATAACAGCTGATAACGTTGTGTATGTGACTAATAACATCTGCTAACCATGTGTATGTGACCAATAACAGCTGCTAACCATGTGTATGTGACCAATAACAGCTGCTAACTATGTGTATGTGAACAATAACAGCTGCTAACCATGTGTATGTGACCAATAACAGCTGCTAACTATGTGTATGTGACCAATAACAGCTGCTAACTATGTGTATGTGACCAATAACAGCTGCTAACCATGTGTATGTGACCAATAACAGCTGCTAACCATGTGTATGTGACCAATAACAGCTGCTAACCATGTGTATGTGACCAATAACAGCTGCTAACGTTATGTATGTGACTAATAACATCTGCTAACCATGTGTATGTGACTAATAACAGCTGCTAACCATGTGTATGTGACTAATACCATCTGCTAACCATGTGTATGTGACTAATACCATCTGCTAACCATGAGTATGTGACCAATGACAGCTGCTAACCATGTGTATGTGACCAATAACAGCTGCTAACTATGTGTATGTGACCAATAACAGCTGCTAACTATGTGTATGTGACCAATAACAGCTGCTAACCATGTGTATGTGACCAATAACAGCTGCTAACTATGTGTATGTGACCAATAACGGCTGCTAACTATGTGTATGTGACCAATAACAGCTGCTAACCATGTGTATGTGACTAATAACATCTTCTAACCATGTGTATGTGACCAATAACAGCTGCTAACCATGTGTATGTGACCAATAACAGCTGCTAACCATGTGTATGTGACCAATAACAGCTGCTAACCATGTGTATGTGACTAATAACATCTGCTAACCCTGTGTATGTGACCAATAACAGCTGCTAACCATGTGTATGTGACTAATAACAGCTGCTAACCATGTGTATGTGACTAATAACAGTCATGCTAACCATGTGTATGTGACTAATAACATATGCTAACCATGTGTATGTGACTAATAACATCTGCTAACCATGTGTATGTGACCAATAACAGCTGCTAACCATGTGTATGTGACTAATAACAGCTGCTAACCATGTGTATGTGACCAATAACAGCTGCTAACCATGTGTATGTGACTAATAACAGCTGCTAACCATGTGTATGTGACCAATAACAGCTGCTAACTATGTGTATGTGACCAATAACAGCTGCTAACTATGTGTATGTGACCAATAACAGCTGCTAACCATGTGTATGTGACCAATAACAGCTGCTAACCATGTGTATGTGACTAATAACAGCTTCTAACCATGTGTATGTGACTAATAACATCTGCTAACCATGTGTATGTGACCAATAACAGCTGCTAACCATGTGTATGTGACTAATAACATCTTCTAACCATGTGTATGTGACCAATAACAGCTGCTAACCATGTGTATGTGACCAATAACAGCTGCTAACCATGTGTATGTGACCAATAACAGCTGCTAACCATGTGTATGTGACTAATAACATCTGCTAACCCTGTGTATGTGACCAATAACAGCTACTAACCATGTGTATGTGACTAATAACAGCTGCTAACCATGTGTATGTGACTAATAACATATGCTAACCATGTGTATGTGACTAATAACAGCTGCTAACCATGTGTATGTGACCAATAACAGCTGCTAACTATGTGTATGTGACCAATAACAGCTGCTAACCATGTGTATGTGACCAATAACAGCTGCTAACTATGTGTATGTGACCAATAACAGCTGCTAACTATGTGTATGTGACCAATAACAGCTGCTAACCATGTGTATGTGACCAATAACAGCTGCTAACCATGTGTATGTGACCAATAACAGCTGCTAACGTTGTGTATGTGACCAATAACAGCTGCTAACCATGTGTATGTGACCAATAACAGCTGCTAACCATGTGTATGTGACCAATAACAGCTGATAACGTTGTGTATGTGACTAATAACATCTGCTAACCATGTGTATGTGACCAATAACAGCTGCTAACCATGTGTATGTGACCAATAACAGCTGCTAACTATGTGTATGTGAACAATAACAGCTGCTAACCATGTGTATGTGACCAATAACAGCTGCTAACTATGTGTATGTGACCAATAACAGCTGCTAACTATGTGTATGTGACCAATAACAGCTGCTAACCATGTGTATGTGACCAATAACAGCTGCTAACCATGTGTATGTGACCAATAACAGCTGCTAACCATGTGTATGTGACCAATAACAGCTGCTAACCATGTGTATGTGACCAATAACAGCTGCTAACGTTATGTATGTGACTAATAACATCTGCTAACCATGTGTATGTGACTAATAACAGCTGCTAACCATGTGTATGTGACTAATACCATCTGCTAACCATGTGTATGTGACTAATACCATCTGCTAACCATGAGTATGTGACCAATGACAGCTGCTAACCATGTGTATGTGACCAATAACAGCTGCTAACTATGTGTATGTGACCAATAACAGCTGCTAACTATGTGTATGTGACTAATAACAGCTGCTAACCATGTGTATGTGACCAATAACAGCTGCTAACCATGTGTATGTGACTAATAACAGCTGCTAACCATGTGTATGTGACCAATAACAGCTGCTAACCATGTGTATGTGACTAATAACATCTGCTAACCATGTGTATGTGACCAATAACAGCTGCTAACCATCTGTATGTGACTAATAACAGCTGCTAACCATGTGTATGTGACTAATAACAGCTTCTAACCATGTGTATGTGACTAATAACATCTGCTAACCATGTGTATGTGACCAATAACAGCTGCTAACCATGTGTATGTGACTAATAACAGCTGCTAACCATGTGTATGTGACTAATAACGTCTGCTAACCATGTGTATGTGACTAATAACAGCTGCTAACCATGTGTATGTGACCAATAACATTTGATTTGAACTATTTCATTGATCTATGCACTTCACCACGCCATGTTTTTAGCCTTTATTCTACCTGCTGTGTGCACTGCAGTAACCCCTCTCTCTCCGGTCAGAAAAGCATCAACAAAAGGACAGACAACAATGTTAGGAATGTGGGAAATGAAAATAAAAGCAGAAAACTCGCTGTTCAATTTCCAAGGTTTGGATGGTGGTGAAAGGAAAAAGCACTCTGTGTGTGCAGTCTGTCGTGTCCTGCTGTGTGCCTGTTTCTCCAGTCCTAAGGTTTCCGCTGGAACAGGGAAAATACAATAATGAACACATGCTAACCCAGGATTGACCAGCTTTTATCTTTTCTGATGAAAGAGCAAAAAGTTGAAAGAACATATGGATCGTAAATGCGACAGTTGTATTTGGTGCATCGGCAAAATCATTAGTAGCAATAGTAAATTGATGAAGCGAGAATTTAACATAAATCAAACAGCCTCATGCAGGTTAATTATTCACTGACAGGATTTATGTTATGTTCTGTTCCTGAGAAAATCATCTCTGCACAATCAATTTGTCTTTGTCTTTGTTGTGAAAACAGCAGTAATTAAACTCTCAATGAAAGTGTTGGGAAGTGGAAATAGCTTCATTATCTATGGGGGAGGGGGTTGGATGCTCAGTGCTACTATGTTTTCCTTGTCCATGCCATAAAAAGAAAAATGCTAAATTATTGTTTGTGCATCTAATGAGGGGTGATTATTCTGGATCTATTTCTATCTGTTACCCATCACTGTAAAGCCAAAGGTTCTAATCTATCTATTCCTGCTTTAGTTCCATTAGTTCAGGATAGATTTGACATCTTTTCTTTTCTGAATGAGAGATTTATGAATTATTATAACAATGAACAAAAACAGGAAAGATCTGGTTATGAATACATAATGAATGGAATACAAACATGGAGGATGAGACAAACGTTAAAATATGCCCCAGAAAGCATAAATATTCACAAGGCACTACCTTACCTAACAACATGCAAACACAAGCAGTAGAATGAGGTTGGAAATCACAGGCCTGCCAATGAAAACAGTAAAATATTAAAGATATTTTCTCCTAGTGGAGTGAGCCTGCATGCTGTCATTGTCTAGGAATACATGCCAGGATTTATCATGAACAGTTACAATCATGCAAGGTGTTTGGGGTGACACTTTCACAACCATAGCTACATACAGTAGGCCAGAAATGATTACACCATTGATAAAGATAAGCAATAATTCACATACTGAGCTATATTGTATACTCTACAAAAATTGGGAAATTATATATTATATATTTGTTTAACAAGTAATACTTTCTTTCTCAAAAAGGTAGGGGGTCAAAAGTATTGCAACCTCTAAAGATTGTTTTTAATAAAGTCATCAAAAATGTAGTATTTGCTCCCATATTCCTAGCATGCAATGACTGACTACATCAAGCTTGTGACTCTACAAACTTGTCGGATGCTTTTGCAGTTTGTTTTGGTTGTGTTTCACAATCATTACTCACGATTCATTCAGGACTATCAGACATTTCAGAGTCATATACCTAGAGATGTAATAGTGTTGAGGATGGAGGTGATTTTCCAAGCATTAAAATAAATTGTTTTTATTTTGGACATATGATTGAAAGTTCACATGGCTCTGGCTCACAGGGTTAGATGCACATGGTCTCTTCTACATAGGGCTGTAAAAGCAGCCAGCTAGTCCATCATAAAACACAATCTTAGAGAAAAGGTAGAGAGTAAAGAGCACATGTCTGCTATATGATTCATATGACCCCAGTATCGACAGTGGAATTCAGCCACCAGATAACAATGAAATACTCAATTATGACTTCACTCAAACATGGATTACAAATATATTGAAATAAATTGTTCTGGGACTGATATCATAACATGACACATTTAACTTGTGTGTGACTGTTATGATTGACAGACAGTGGGGTCATTCTTGAACTAATATGACAGCTTAAAGTGGGAATGACAGCATTTTATCTAATTAAAATCTGTTCATATACACCCCTAGGAAGAATATGACATCTTTTAAAACATTTGACAGTTAGATATGGTCATTTTCACATTTTCATAAATTTTTAGAATGTTTGTTACGTACTGTATACTAAAGGCATTTGTGAAAATTATATAGCAATAGAGTGTGAAAGCGGCTATGCTTTTGGATACACTGCAGTAAATAAAACCAAATAAAACATCTGTCTCGTCCAGGTCCAGTTTACGCAGACCGGTGCACCATAGCCAATCAGAGCTATATGCAAACAAGCCATTTGCACACGGGCCTGACATCATTCACTTTGAACCGGACTGTGCGTTTACAGGCAGTTGCAACGGTGCGACTTTAGATCATTAGAACGCACAAAATACACCTGAATAGATTTCTGTAAATATGTCAATACCACTTGGGAGTCCTCTTACATTTGGGAACTTTAAAGTCCAATTGATCAAATAACCATGAAAATGTAGGCTCTTTCCCTCAGTTATGCACATCAACAACAACAAGATCAACAACTAAGGCTAACCAGAGAGACATCTTATGGAGGAACATTAGATAAACCCTCTCAAACCTTTTCAGCTGGTTGGTCGCCAAAATTGCACCGATAAACGATGGGGAATTGTAGCCTACTCGTCCTTCTGCAGCTTGTCCCAACCAAGCACCCAAACCTAACTGGCTAAAGTTGTCAAGCTTGCGAGCTAGCTACTTCCAGACACAAATACAGAGCTGGTTAGGCTGTTTACATGTTATCTAGAGCATTCCTGACTAACTATTACTTTCTTGCCTACGTTTACTGACACCGGTCATATTCAGTGGATATTGAGCGTTCGTAAATTCATCAGTTATTCTGTGCTTTGGCACACTCAGATGAGACTTCTCTGAAATTGGAATAGATAGCCAAAATTAATTCCTCATTCGGCCGCCTTTCCATCCAGTTCTCTGCTGCCAATGACTGGAACAAACTGCAAAATTCACTGAAGCTGGAGACTCATATCTCCCTCACTAGCTTTATGCACCAGCTGTCAGAGCAGCTCACAGATCACTGCACCTGTACATAGCTCATCTGTAAATAGCCCATCCAACCACCCCATCCTCATACTGTTATTTATTTTGCTCCATTCCACCCCAGTATCTCTACTTACACTCATCTTCTGCACATCTATCACTCCAGTGTTTAATTGCTATATTTGTAATTATTTCGCCACTATGGCCTATTTATTGCCTTACCTCCCTTATCCTACCTCATTTGCACACATTGTATATAGACATTTTCTATTGTATTATTGACTGTATGTTTGATTATTCCATGTGTAACTCTGTGTTGTTTTGTGTTGCACTGCTTTGCTTTATCTTGGCCAGGTCGCAGTTGTAAATGAGAACTTGTCCTCAACTAGCTTACCTGGTTAAATAAAGGGGAAATAAAAAATAAAATAAAAAAGTGAATTTTCAAATGCAAGAGATACTATATGCTACTATATACTATATGCTGCTATATGCTAATAGTCATTCAAGTTCTTACTAGCTAACCAAATGACACCTGCATCTCGAGCTGTGTATAACCAAGGAAAATTGATGAGGGGGAAAAGTCATTCACCCACTCCTTCAATGACATGACATCCTCCTAGCAGCTAATGTCAGGCTGTGTTTTCTTTAGCTTGCTACATAGTTTGATTGTATTGTCATTCCCAGCCTTAGTTACATTTGTCCATTTTGGTCCAAAATGGTCACGCCCTGATCTGTTTCACCTGTCTTTGTGCTTGTCTCCACCCCCTCCAGGTGTCGCCCCATCCTTCCCTGTGTATTTATAGCCGTGTTCTCTGTTTGTCTGTTGCCAGTTTGTTTTGTTCATCAAACCTACCAGTGGTTTCCCCCTTGCCCCTGTCTTGTCTATAGTTCCTGTTTCTAGTTTCTCCCGGTTTTTACCTTTCTGCCTGCCTTGACCCCGTCTGCCACCCTGTACCTTTGCCCCACTACTCCGGATTACCGACCTCTGCCTGACTTGACCCCGTCTGCCACCCTGTGCCTTTGCCCCACTACTCCGGATTACCGACCTCTGCCTGACTTGATCCTACCTGCCGTCCTGTTCCTTTGCCCCACTACTCGGGATTACCGACCTCTGCCTGACTTGATCCTACCTGCCGTCCTGTTCCTTTGCCTGCTCGTGTTCGATTTAATACAATTCTGTTACTTAGACACTGTCTGCACCTGGGTCTTACCTTCAAACGTGATACAAAATATTGAGCCATTCAAACTGAAACCATGCATCCTGAATGTAGGCAGCAAACCATGTACCAGGCCAGCTGTGATTTACAAGCTGATAGCAATATTTTTTTTGGGACTACCAAGAAACACATTGATGAATTATATGAATTATGCATTGAACTGATTCAATCTATTCTGCCAACAATGCCTTAGTGTACATCATGGAATGTTGAGGCAAACAATACCTATTTTTAAAACCTTTTATGAAGTTGGTTTTGTAGCATAAACTGGGAATTTTATATTTTTGACTGATATGATTATCTGTTTCATATCTGCAAAGTAGTTCAAATACTGTCAGTTCCACTTAATTACTTTTTTTTAACATTGTGTCACTAGTATCAGTAGTAACACGAGACATTTTAAGTTGAGGATTTTCTTAAATGGAGCCCACAGATGGTCAAATCTAAGGTGATTAACCCTTTAAAAATCCTTTGCACAAAATTATTAATCAGATCACTTAAATAATGTTATTTCCCTTCATTTAAATTAAAACCAAGTGACACTTTGGTTTTAGACACAATTATCAATGGAAACTATGCCATTAAAAGGGTGTGATTAGCTAACAATTTTCTTTAATATAGACCCCTCCCCTGATACAGTTTTCCACTGGAGAGAATTGTGATTTTCAAGATGGTAACACCAATTACATAAAACTGAGTGACAGACATTAATTATACTAGCCGAAAATAGGTATTTTAATTTTTTGATCTATACAATATGAAATACTTTCGTTCACTTTCTAGAATTCTAAATAATAGATGTCTCTAAATCCCCAAAACATTTCACAACAACTCTACACAAGACACTTTGCATTAACATAGTTTTGCAGTATAAAGGACTTATGTTATCATTGATAAACAGCGTAAAATATAAACAAAAACATGTATGATGTGTAATTGTCTTTACATTTTTATGATTACAAAGCCAAGGGATGAAAATACCTCCACAATTCAAGAACAACCCAATGGCTTCAATGCAGTGGTCATATCATACTGAGAGCTATTGAGTAGAGGGGAGTTTATGATGATAAAGACTGGTCTGAAGAGAAGGCTGCACTCTTTAAAAAAGGGTTCTTCGGCTGTCCCCATAGGATAACTGTTTTTGGTTCCAAGTAGAAGCTTTTTTTGTTCCAGGTAAAACCCTATGGGTACAGCCGAATAACCCATTTAGGTACTAGCTAGCCCCTTTTTTATTTAAGCGTGTAGTGGCTCTGGCAGGGAGCGTGTCGATCGGAGCAGGTCAAAACCAGAGATTCAAAAAACGATAAGTATAGTTTCAGCCCACAGCCTGCCAATCCTTATCCGCTCACGCTGTGCACTCCTTTGTCTTTTTCTCCTGCTTTGGCAGATGGATCCAGAGCTGAGGCGAACGGGAGCTTTGAGGGCGAAGACCAAGAATAGAAGCATATGAGTAAAAAAAATGAAAAACAGCTTGAGGCAGATGCTTTAAAAATACAAGAAGAAGTCACTGACCCATCTGTTGCGAGGAAATCCCAATATAAGGGTGCAGTGTGCATTACACAAGGCTCGCCATCACAGCACCTAAGAGTGAGAGCTCTTTGCCTTTAACCTTCCCATCGCCCAAGATAGACACCATAGTTTCCAGGTCCCCCTTGAGAAAGTGGTTTCTAACCTCAAGGGTCTTGTCCTGGTTAAATAAAAACAAATAATCTAAAACCACATGGGAAACAAACTCTTAAATCAATCTTCATATCATGATTTTTGTATTGTGGCTAGACATGATACACAAACAGTTGACATCCAGCACACCTGGTATACAGAACAACATCTCGACTGTTGAGACCATGAGCAAGGAAGCAGACAATGTTGTAGCATCCCATGACACATCTGTGACAAAGCATATATTAAGGTTCTGGTGAAATTATGCAAAAGATCAACAAAAACATCAAACGAAAGACTCTGTCTTTATTAAAGCCACTTGGAAGTGGTATTTAAAGCATAGTGCTAAAAGCAAGTTAAAAAAAACTGAAATTCACAATGTGCCCCCCCTCCCCCCAACTAGTTTCTTTCTACTCATTTCAAAATATAAAAAAAAATATTTCAAAAATATATCAAATGAATAATGGAAAAGTGTGTACTTCCTGTTGTGTTCATTCTGTGGTACAGTCCATTAGAAAAGTATTCAGACCCCTTCCCTTTTCCCACATTTTGTTACAGCCTTATTCTAAAATAATTTAATCTAATATTTTCTCATCAATCTACACAGAATACCCCATAATGACAAAGCGAAAACAAGTTTAGAAATGTTTGCAAATTTATTAAATATAAAACAAATACTTTATTTACAGTATGAAACTCAAAATTGAGCTCAGGTGCATCCTGTTTCCTTTGATCATCCTTAAGATGTTTGTACAACTTGATCCAAAATCAAATCTTATTTGTCACATGCTTACTTACAAGCCCTTAACCAACAATGCAGTTCAAGATTTTTTTTTTTTTTAAATCACCAAACTAAATTAAAAATTAAATTGATTGGACGTGATTTGGAAAGGTACACATCTGTCTATATAAGGTCCCACAGTTGACAGTGCATGTCAGAGCAAAAACCAAGCCCTGAAGTCAAAGGAATTGTCCGTAGAGCTCCGAGACAGGATTGTGTCGAGGCATTGATCTGGGGAAGAGTACCAGAACATTTCTGCAGCATTGAAGGTCCCTAAAAACACAGTGGCCGATCACAGAACACAGTGGTCATCACAGAATGATGGACCATTCTTAAATGGAAGAAGTTTGGAACCACCAAAACTCTTCCTAGAGCGGGCCGCCCGACCAAACTGAGCAATCAGGGGAGAAGGGACTTGGTCAGAGGTGACCAAGAACCCGATGGTCACTCTGACAGATCTTCAGTGTTCCTCTGTAGCACTCCACCAATCAGGTATTTATAATAGTCGCCAGACGGAAGTCACTCAGTAAAAGGCACAACAGCCCGCTTGGAGTTTGCCAAAAGGCACCTAAAGGACTCTCAGACCATGAGAAATAACATTCTCTGGTCTGCTGAAACCAAGATTGAACTCTGACCTGAATACCAAGCGTCACGTCTGGAGGAAGCATGGCACCATCCCTACGGCGAAGCATGGTTGTGGCAGCATCATGCTGTGGGGATGTTTTTCAGTGGCAGGGACTGGTAGACTAGTCAGGATCAAGGGAAAGATGAACGGAGTAAAGTTGATGAAAACCTTGATGTTGATGAAAAACCTGCTTCAGAGCGCTCAGGACCTCAGACTGGGGCAAAGGTTCTTTTTCCAACAGAACAACGACCCTAAGCACACAGCCAAGACAATGCAGGAGTGGCTTCAGGACAAGTCTCTGAATGTCCTTGAGTGGCCCAGCCAGAGCCCGGACTTGAACCCGAGCTAACATCTCTGGAAAGACCTGAAAATAACTGTGCAGCGACACTCCCCATCCTACCTGACAGCGCTTGAGAGGATATGCAGAGAAGGGGAGAAACTCCCTAAATACAGGCATGCCAAGCTTGTAGCGTCATACCCAAGAAGACTCGATGCTGTTATCACTGCCAAAGGTGCTTCAACAAATTACTGAGTAAAGGGTCTGAACACTAATGTAAATATGATATTTTAGTTAATATAATTCTTTATAAAATTGCAAAAAGTAAAAAAACAAGTTTTTGCTTTGTCACAATAGCCCATGTGTGTAGATTGATGAAGAAAAAAACATTCAATCCATTTTAGAATAAGGCTGTAACGTAACAAAATATGGAAAAAAGTCAATGGGTCTGAATACTTTCCAAATGCACTGTATCTATCTACTGTGTGTAGTACACTAGCCTACTACAGTATCTGTAGTTCCTTGGTGCGGTCTCCGCACTGCTGGTGGGAGCTGGGAGTGTTCAGTCAGTCAGGTGCCAGGGATCTCCTGGCGGATGCTAGCTTGGACAGCCGGCTGGGATAGATGCTCCTTTATGTCCTGTAGGTTCTGAGACAAAGAATGATTGTGTTTGCACCGGGCCTTCCTAACCAGGCCTGCTGCATCACCAGCCCCTCCTACAGGGGACAAACAAACAAACACGAACCTAACATGATCCTCATTTCTGGTAGGTCAACCTAGTTCTCATATTTTAACATGCATATTTTACCACAGGTAGCACATGGGACCCACTCTTCATTTACCTTTTCAAGTTTTAGCCACATACAGCACAGATGAGACAGGATCATGTAAACATAGTTCACAGCATATTCTCCAGCTGCACAGATGAGTTCATTTTCCCATGTCTCAGGTTTTTGAGTTGCAGTTCCTTTTGTAGTGCTGTTTTGTTTTAGCTTAGTAGAAAGACAGTGAATGTCTTTGTACTGACTGCACCTTGGAGGGCCGAGAGGTACAGCCTAACCTAACCAAGATCAGTCTGTAGTGTGTGTCGTGACATGTCAGCTCCACTCTGAGCATTGGAACGACCCACACCTCACATAGCATATTAATCAGAACAGAAATTTCCTTCAGAAGGCCAACTCTTTCTCCCAGGGCACAGATAAATCAAGAATGAACAAAGGTCCACACTAGACAGATGGACTGACAGACATGACAGGAGGGATTGTGTGGCGCGAGGCTGCCTTGATCATTGGTGACAATCAGGTACACAAAATCAAGTACACATAAAACTGCATATGGATTCCACACTCAATCCAGAGTTTTGCCACAAAACCTTTCTTCCTTCTCTAGTAAAACACCTCAAATGGGCTTGATCCAGTAACAGGACTGCCCATTGGCTCCTGGGCCGGTTGGCTGGCTGACTGCCTGACTGGTAAGTGTCCAGTGCTTCCTGGGGGAATTGGCTGTGGTCACTTGCTGCTGGTGCTGGTGTCGGTTGTTTTGACAGCGTTAGTGTTGAGGTTGTCTGAGGGCCGCGCCGGGTCAGATGACGCGGCCCCGTTGTGTTGAGTCTCGTCCATGAACTGCTGCACGGCCAGCAGCACGGCGTCTTCCACCAGCCTCTTACTCAGGCTCACAAGCTCTTCATCGTCAGGCTCCGGACCCCTCTTGACACCTATAGAACCAACGACATCACAACAGCTAGCATCACTACCCTGTTACTACTCACACCATGCAGCCTAGCAGGTCTAGGCTATATTACACTTGCTCTATTCCAGCCCAGTGTCAACTTCTGTCAACACAACAAGGAGCCCCCTGGTTAAAAGCTCTTCAAGGCTCAAAGTTAATCAGTTAGTAGTGATGGTAAGATCATACAGTATCAAAGCACATTCACAGAGACTGGGAAGTACATTTGAGAAATTAAGTGACCTGTTTTTAAGGGTCTGTGAATTCACTGTGGCTATAGTTGCATGAGATAGTCAGTGCCTGCAGTAATGTTCTCTTGTTAGCTATTGTATCAGTGACAGTCTGCCAGTGTGTTAGAGTTGGGATTGTGCATTAGAATGACGGGGGATTGGGTATTTACAGTGAGAACACTGAGAAGCTAGCGGAGACTAAAGCAGGACAAACACTGCTATCAATCTTTCATGCAGTTGCTCCAGTAGTGTTGGTGAGTCAGTCAGCTAGTTACACAATAACATGTCAAGGGAGGGAGTCAGGGAGAATACAGTGCATTAAATGAAATGGTGCTTTGGGCCTCAGAGAGCCCACAGAGACAGAGAGGCACGTACTTGTCCGAGCAGCCCGAGGCCCGCTCTGAAAAAGATCTGCAAGACAAACAATAGCCATTTAGCAACAGAATAGCACTTCTCAAATCAAATCAGACTCCATTTCTCACAGAGGAGTTTGTGTGGCAATTAGTCTATTCAGTTTTTAGATTGGCCATACATATTTTGATTGATTGACAGAGCATACCTTGATTTCAGTGCTGAATGATTTGAGCTTGATAAATGTCAACAGTCATTTTGAAATAGTACTTCAAAAGTACTCATAATACTTCACACATTTGATTTATGTGGTGTTTTATGGTCTTTTACTCAGAGGACCACTGTGTAACAGAATCAAGTAGTCAGATTAAGAAAGATTAAGAGTATTATTTTTAGGGATTTAATTAAAGACATTTAATTAAATACTTACAGCAAAGGTGGATAAATAATTAGCTTTCTTTAGACTGCAAAGTAATGACCTTTTTTTGTTAACCTACAGTGTGAAGATTAGAATAAAGAGAGAGCCGTTATATTAGTGACACGTGGAGCGTTAGTTCCTCACTGTCAGGAGTGTGAAGAAAAACATAACTCAATCAAGGCAGGAGAGTGCACTTTGAACCATGGAAGTCCTCAGAACAGAGACACAGTGTACAATACATATAAGGTTGTGCATACATCCATTGAACTCCATGCTAGTCATTCTATTTCTAGGTATGCATACATCACACCTAGAGGAGACAGCTTTGCGTTGACTTGACAGCAAACCTGAACATCGTAGACTAGACTTTCTCTTCCACTCTAGCTATAATATTGAGCAGCCGGAGAGGCTAAACTCTATTCCATTAGCTGCTGCACAACCTTATGAGAGCAGTAAATGCTCCATCAGCACCCACAATAGTGTGAGCGATAAGGCTGACAGATTAAGAGCTGGCCAGCAGGGCGTATCAGAGAGAGAGGTGGTTCACCTTTTCATTTGGACTGAGACAATGGAAGCCCAAACCCAGTCTCGCCTAGGTTCGTAATCATGGCGATAGCATTAGAATGAGAGTATTGAACTATGCAGGTATCGAACACCACTCACTCAGTCTGTCTCTGTGTTGCCCTTTCTCCTCCACTCTTGTGGCCAGACATTTCATTAGAAATGCCAGAAATGTAAGTTTCTTTCCTCCATCCCCGGTAGGGGGAGCTGTGCAGTGGGGCCTGTCTGGAGGTATTTCCTGAGGAAACGGCAGCTCCATTAGAGAGATCCTGAGAGGAGAGTTCCTCCTAAACCACCAGGCCATCTAATGGAAATGAGGCGACAGGGGGCCTGGTGGCCTGACAAGGTTGTCATTGGGTCTCAGCTCCAATCTTTCCTAACGAGGTTAGCAAAGGCTGTGTGTGTGATAGAGAGACATGCTTTGCTTTATCTTGGCCAGGTCACAGTTGTAAATGAGAACTTGTTCTCAACTAGCATACCTGGTTAAATAAAGGTGATTTTTAAATGTTTTATAATAAAACATCCAGTATGAGACGGAGCAAAGAACAAATGGCAGGAGAGAAAAGGAGTGCCCTCTTTCCCAGGGCACAGTGGCTACATAAAAGCAAGCAGAAAGACAGACAGAGAGGAGTGCAGACAGGCAGCAACAAGCAGGACAATAATGCATAGCAAGAAAACAATCAAGGTTTCTCTCACAATATGGATGCAGCATAGAACACACTGAAATGAGAATTGTATCACAGATCCAAATAAGGCAACTAGCACAGATTTTCTGTGTGTGTGGTTTTGTTCTGAGTCATTCCCCCATCTTTTCTCTTCCAGTGGCTGCTAACTGCACTGTGAAGGACAGGCATACCGATCAGCTCTAGCTGGGTACAATCCCCCCCCTCTTACCACCACCCTACCCCTCTCCGCCATGCTGCCTTTTAAAATCCCAAAGCCATTATGTAGCCCTGTCGGGGTTGTCAGAGGCTCTGGACTCACAGTTTGTGCTGGTGGAACAAAAGACAGCCCCTTTTTCCATGGAAAATACAGTATTCACACGGCCAGCCAGCGGCGAAACGAGTACACGCTTCTCGCACCCAGCTGTGCTCACGAGGGATGGCGACGTCAGTCATCACCCAACAAGCATCTGACCTCTTACAACAAACCTATTCACCCCTCTCATTCCCTTCGCCATCCCTCTATTTTCCCTCTCTCACTCCCCCCAACCCCTAGCAAGAAGTAGGGCAAACAGGCTCTCAGAACAAGGCAAGCTCTCTTACTGCAGTGTTTCAGAGAGAAAGGGCTGCATAGAGTTTGAGACAGAGAAAGAATGCAGACAGAAAATCCTGCCAAATCAAAAAATACATCCCAATTTAACCTAGCTTTGCCAGACTGGTCAGACCTTTGGACCAACTCATAAAACTGTCTTGAGAAATGAAACATTAATTGGTTGGCAGCATGGGAGCTGCCAGTGCTGAGAGTGCTGCAATGTCCATTGTTGGAGAGGCTGTTGGCGCACAGCAGCTCTAGAAAGAGAAACTGTCACTTTGACAGACAGCCCCAAGTCCACATCTACACAGTAGTTACAGAGACAGGAGCATGCACATTTATGGCATGTGCACGGTGTTGGACTGTAAACTCCTCCGCAACGCGAAGATGAGACCTAAAGTGCAAATACAAGTACACACGCACACAAAATCACATACTTACCCACACACACACACACACACTACAAGTATGAGCCCCTTTATTTCTCCTATAGATCTGATTTAGTGTACCAGCCACATGCAAACCATAAGACAGACACACACACACTTACTGATCTTCTCCTCCGCTCGGGAGAAGGGAAAGCAACACAACTGCCCCATGGCTGATCCTCTCCTCCCCTCTCTATCACTCCCTGCTCTATTCCGTTGCAAACGGATGAGTGGTAAAATCCAGCACAGCTTCCACACCGCCTGAGAGGGAGTGAGTGAATGAGGGTGTAAACGAGGGGCTGAATGCTGCGTTCGCTCTGTGATAGAGAGGGGAGGGGTGTGAGAGTCCGGACAACGTGACTGGGAAGATTTTAATTTACTGGCAATTTGAGAAATTTACCGGAACCATATGCATTGGATGAGTAACCCATTAGGGCATCCACCCACGGTGCTCAGAATAACAGAAATCATAGAGATTATGGTAATGCTTCTTAACAGAACATGCAACTCCTGTAATGAAGCAGCCAATAAAACGTCATTTTCAAACATTTGCCAAAATGCAATTTGCTGTAAATCACTATTCTAAAACAGCACACCTGATAGCAGTTCCGTAAAGACAAGGACATTTCTAAACTTTGAACGGTAGTGTACATTAGGCAAATATATTTCCGTGTACTTCCCTATTGGACCCACCACTATGCCATTTCGCTCCTGTTCTATTGGTTTTCGTACCAACTTTCTTTCGTTGTCCAGAGCCAAAGGCACAATTCCAGGCATATCAGCAACCCATCCTAGTTGTTGAATCTATAGACTCCCACCTCTTTCAAGTTCATAAGAGATTTTAATCTGAGCCTGTAATTGAACCCACAAATGCTGACGCTCCAGATACTCAACTAGTCTAAAGAAGGTCAGTTTTATTGCTTCTTTAATCAGACAACAGTTTTCAGCTGTGCTAACATAAATGCAAAAGGGTTTTCTAATGATCAATTAGCCTTTTAAAATGATCAACTTGGATTAGCGAACACAACGTGCCATTGGAACACAGGAGTGATGGTTGCTGATAATGGTCCTCTGTACACCTATGTAGATATTCCATCAAAAATCTGCGGGTTTCCAGCTACATTAGTCATTTACAACATTAACAATAACAACAATAAATTGACAAAAAAAGTTTTTTTTTTTAAACAGGGACATTTCTAAGTAACCCCACACTTTTGAATGGTAGTGTATATAATGAATCCTGTCTATACAGAAATAAATAAAATACTTCAACATACTTCACCAGAAAGCCTGACATAGCCACAGAGGAATTGAGGATCAATACCTTCATTTAAAAAAATTGCTGTTGATTGTTTCAAATCGCAAGCTTGTAGGCCTATGTCTATTCAGGAAGCCTGCGTGGCAATAGGCCTAGCTGATTATTGAGTTGCGGCCGTCAGTGAAAAGCATCTAAAATATGTCTGAAGATAACTGGTCTCGAGTATAATTTAAAATGTTGAGACAAGGGGAGGGGTGTTTGGCGAAGATATAGGCGAGTCTCTCTCCAGAATGGCTCAGCTGTCTTCTGCCAATTCTTGCGCATTCACTGTGTGAATTGTTCGCTCTTTAATAGAAATGTTTTATCAATTTCCCATTACATACAGTGAGTGTACAAAACCTTAAGAACACCTGCTCTTTCCATGATATAGACTGACCAGGTGAATCCAGATGAAAACTGGGATCCCTTATTGATGTCACTTGTTAAATACACTTCAATCAGTGTAGATGAAGGGGATGAGACAGGTTAAAGACTTAAGCTTTTTTGACAATTGAGACATGGATTGTGTGTGTTTGTGCCTAATTTTTTGTACACTCGTGTATTTCAAAAACTATATTATTGAAATGAAGCTCATCCACGAAAATTTGCATTTGAAAATCATAACTGGCATGCAGAATGGTACAGTAGGATACATCGTAAGCATCCCGACATTCACGCACCAGCTATGAAGTCTTTATGAAATAATTGCCTCCCGTTTCAGTGGTAGAATGTAGCCTATAGGCTACTTTGAAGCGAGGTAAGACATGCCCCATAATATGAAATAAAACATTCAGAATTCAAACCATTAAGTATATTTTCAAAATGCATACTGCCTTCAGCTCACATTGTAAAGTGGTGGGTGACACACTGACAGCCTGTTGCCTGCAGTTGAATGGGAGGAGAGCTTAAATTACCAGTTGAGAAATAAAAATAGTACCTCTTTTTAATCGTGCACCAAAACTGTTTTACACACAACTGCATTTAGAATAGTTGCACAATGAATGGAATAATAGAGGCACATGTTTTATTCCAGCAGCAACCAGCTGAGGAGCTGCAGGAGAAGTTCTCAAAATAGGCTCTGTGTGCTGGGCGTGTGATAGTTGTGTTGGATAAATATGACACATGACTAGCAACACACAAAAGGCCAATTTAAATTTCACTAAATTATGCAAATGAAAGTATAGACAAATAAGCATGACGGTCAAACGTATTTACATCGACTGGTATTTCAATCAATGAACAAAAAGCATTTTGCAACAGGATTTCTTTTTTGGTCATTTTGGCCGACGACTGTTATTTATCGGCTTAAAAAAAACAAATTGAAGCACTACGACTAACTCACATTTAATGCGCTAACCTACAGACCCAAAAGATCAAATAAGAATCACACCAACAGATCAAAATGTCAAAGTGCAACAGAATGCTGTAAGTGAAAATCCAATTATCCTTTTCTACAATTCAAAAGTTGAACAATTGTAAATGCTTTTAGACATTGGCTTTTCGAGCAAAAACTAAGAATAGAAAAATGACATGTCAGGCAGAGAGACAGGGTATACAAATCTAGCTATAGGTAATGAACACTTATATCTGATGTCCACTTCATTATTAGCCATCTCTGCTCTGACCCCACTGGCCCAGGTACCCCTCTCAACACTGTCACCACCTCTTACCCACCATCCATGGCCCACTAGAAGGCAGCCTTTGTGAAATACTACGCCAGGGTAACTACAGTCCTCTCCTCTACTTAACCCTCAACATACAAGATTTAATTAGCAGCTAATTCAATCTAGTCTGTTGGTATTCAAAAACATATGTGATTGTGGAGGAGTGCGAGATGGATGGGTGGGCACAAAGGCCAGCTTGGATCTCACACACACACACACACACACACACACACACACACACACACACACACACACACACACACACACACACACACACACACACACACACACACACACACACACACACACACACACACACACACACACACACACACACACACACACACACACACACACACACACACGACAGGGTGACGCCTGCTTAGAAAATAATGAAATAAAACTGCTCTCTGGAGGTCAGCGCTGCTAGACGCCTGGAAGTCTCTACTAAGGGGGGAAAATGGTCTGTCTATCAGTCTGTGGACCTAGTCTAGATGACGGTGCTGATCTCAGACACAGCTCTGTTATTGTTGTTAAACATGGATAACATCAGAGCTATTTTAGCTTGGAACGCCAGTGTTGATTATTTCTGGAATGTCCCACTGATGGCGATTTACCAGGTCTAGTTGCGTTTGAAAGGTGAAAGCCTTGATTAAATCAGATCTATCGACATGTATTGAAAGTCAAATGCACCTGAGCATTACTTTTATGTTGGACAGCGTGAATCTGACAAATACTAAATGAATCAGGGACTTGTTTTTGTGTGAGAAATGAATAGATTTATTCAGACAGTGCAGAGACCACTGAGTCTTACAGTGTAGATCATAGAGATGTGTCCACATAATTAATAAATCGCACAACAAACAGCATCAGATCCATACAACAGCATGTTTCATATGCAGAGTCTGAGCGAGCAGGTAGGGCGAGGCCCTTGTTGTGCGGTGACAGGTAGTCTAGCAGTTAAAAGCATTGGGCCAGTAACCAAAAGGTTGCTGGTTCGAATCCCTGAGCCAACTAGGTGAAAAATATGTTGACGTGCTCTGAGCAAGGCACTTAACCCTAATTGCTCCTGTAAATCGGTCTGGATAAGAGCATCTGCTAAATGACTAAAATGGAAGCAGGGGGGAAGTTATCGCAACCAGCATGGGTCCAACTCACCTCACATTTTTCCTCCACTAGTTACTGCTTATCTATACAGGGGGATTTTCTTATCGTTCACAGAGCTACTGGTATTGACGAGGTTTGACGAGGCAGCTGAACATCTCATCAAAGCTTTGTTGATCGGCATATGGGAGCCTAAGTCGCTCCAAACTGTGGTTGTCATTGATGGGACTTTGCTGTACTCTTTAACTGTGATTGGAAGAGATTTAGTTGGAGTCAATCTATTATGGAGGACCAGCAGCTGTCTGAGTGATGAGTTGTGGCCAATCCTAGATGCTGGATTAAACCAGAGTCAGGCCGTTAAGGATGTGTGATGGCATTGTAACAGGCCATTGATGGACCACATACACGGCAGCATTTGTCCTCAGCTGGCTGAGAGGGCCAGCAGTCTCCAGCTCCCAACAACAGTAACCACACAGCTGCTTCTACTCTAAAAAAACACACTAAATGCACAGATTCACTCACACGTGTAGGCAAAATTAGGCACACACGCTCGTGGACACAGACCAAAATGGGCACACATACACTGTTAAACCCTCCCCATCCCATTGTGGTGCTACAATGTGCCAATCGCTGTGCTTCAATGGAACAGGAGAAAAATTACAGGGTACAAAAACACATGACTGGATGTTCATGATGAGCTAGGGCAGTTTCCCAACGCCAGTCCTCCAGTAAACCCCAAAAGTACACATTTTGTTGTAGCCATGGACAAGCACACCTGATTCACCTTGTTAACTAATCATCAAGAGAAAGAAAATGTTTCTGGCCAAGGAAAAAGCTTTTAACAGATTAAATGATCACTCTAAACCAACAAATGGACAATTCTTCTAAAGATTGAATTACAACATTACCATTAGTCAGTGGAAAACAGAGAGAGCTAGAGAGGTTTGGAGCCACATGGATAGAACATGTGAAAAATGCTCCCAACATTTCCTGCATTTACAGCAGAGAAATGGTGCCAGGAGAAATATATCAAAACGAATGAGAGAGAGAGAATGGCATTGTCATCTCCCAATGATATATATAATATTTCAAATAGCTGTTCACCTTAGAGGAAGACACCCCTAAAATCTGATCATTCTCAGAGATTTTATTATTTTAATCACCCCCCACCCGAAACTTACTGACGAGCAGCAAGATTTGATCGAGGAGGAACTACTTTATGCCGTTGAATCATTCAAAAATCGGCAAGTCACCAGGTTTATAAAATGTTCTTTACAGAAACCCCTACTATCCGGCACCCACCACGAGGGATTAATTTCATTATTAAAGCAACATGCAGAAGTTCAATATCACGTTACTTGGTTGTGATGACTGTATAATGTCGAAAATGTATTTCTTTAAAAGTTAGAAAAGTGATACAAAATATAATCCACCATGATCAAAACGGTTTCTTGGCAGGGAGATTCATAGAAGACCGTATCAGAATGAGTCTTAAAATGATGTATTATTATGATAAAGCAAATGAACCAGTCCTTATATTTGATTGCAGAAAAGGCATTTGATAAGATCAGATGGATAGAACGTCTTATATGAATGTTTGAAAGACTTTGGCGAGTCCCTCATAAATAGGGTAAAGATATCATACCAGGACTTAAACTCATAAATATTAGGTACATCTCAGATAGTTTAAAACTGTCAAGAGCAGTGAGACAGGGTTAGCCTCTCTTGCCTTACCTATTTTTAATTGGAATTGAAATATTAGCTATAAAAAGGTGACAAATAGAGATTGAAGGATTAGACATGTATGGTTGTATGACTAAGATTTCTACCTATGCAGAGGATACCACCTTCCATCTCCGTCCTCAAGCTGCCTCCATAAGCGCACTCAAAGATTTAGACTGGGGTCTTTAAAAAAAAACTCCAACTTGGTTATAACACGTAGTGTGTCAACTACATGGACAGACGGGCCAGTAAATAAATGTTCTTGGAATACATTATGCCTGAATGCATGAACGACCTACATTTTGAAGCGAAATGTAAAAAGATTGACAAAATATTAACCATGGAAAGGCAATCATCTTTCCATACACTGAAAAGTCATATTAATGGATTATTTAGCCGTCTCAATTCAATAATCTTATGTCTCTCCGGTCGCGAGATCATTTTTTCAAACAATATGAACAGAAAATATGTACATTTATATGGAACAATAATCCAGAGAAAATAAAGAAAATATATGTATCAACAATTAAGAGGGTGGACTAAGACTGACTAATTTCAAGGTTCAAGGTTGCAATCTGAAGGCGTCCTGGATACAGAAACTATAATCCAATCCAAACTGGATTTCAGTAAATTAACGTCCCCTTTCTTCAACTTAAAAATGTCTCTACCAAAATAAGTATTTTTAGCAATGTATATCCATTCCTCCAGGAGGCAATAAAATCATGGTTATACTTCCAATTCTATCCACCCGAAAACCCTGGGGAAATTGTTCAGCAACTTACTTGGTACAACACAAATATTGAAATTGATGGACAAAATAACATTGTGCACAAGGATGGAAAGTTTGACTTTGGAACATTGTATAGAACCTATTTATTTGTACAATTGATACATATTCTCAAATGGTGTCTGCTATAACAGTCACATGGAAAGTTAAGATGAAGAAAGGAAAGCACGACTTAACAGCATGCCGTACTACTATAAAAAAAAACTATAAATGATTTTGTTCATTGTGTATCCAATTCTGTATTTGTATAGAATTGCAGAGTAAATTGATACACTGCTCAAAAACATGAAGGGAACACTAAAATAACACATCCTAGATCTGAATGAATGAAATATTCTCATTAAATACTTTTTTCTTTACATAGTTGAATGTGCTGACAACAAAATCACACAAAAATTATCAATGGAAATAAAATGTATCAACCCTTGGAGGTCTAGATTGGGAGTCACACTCAAAATTAAAGTGGAAAACCACACTACAGGCTCATCCAACTTTGATGTAATGTCCTTAAAACAAGTCAAAAATGATGCTCAGTAGTGTGTGTGGCCTCCACGTGCCTGTATGACCTCCCTACAACGCCTGGGCACGCTCCTGATGAGGTGGCGGATAGTCTCCTGAGGGATCTCCTCCCAGACCTGGACTACAGCATCCGCCAACTCCTGGACAGTCTGTGGTGCAACATGGCGTTGGTGGATGGAGCGAGACATGATGTCCCAGATGTGCTCAATTGGATTCAGGTCTGGGGAACAGGCAGGCAAGTCCATAGCATTAATGCCTTCCTCTTGCAGGAACTGCTGACACACTCCAGCCACATGAGGTCTAGCATGGTCTTGCATTAGGAGGAACCCAGGGCCAACCGCACCAGCATATGGTCTCACAAGGGGTCTGAGGATCTCATCTCGGTACCTAATGGCAGTCAGGCCACCTCTGGCGAGCACATGGAGGGATGTGCGGCCCCCCAAAGAAATGACTGACCCACCGCCAAACCGGTCATGCTGGAGGATGTTGCAGACAGCAGAACATTCTCCACGGCGTCTCCAGACTCTGTCACGTCTGTCTTCCTAGGTCTTCCACCGTGCTTCTACACCTGCATTGCATGCTGTTTGGGGTTTTAGGCTGGGTTTCTGTACAGCACTTTGAGATATCAGCTGATGTACGAAGGGCTATATAAATACATTTGATTTGATTTGTCACATGTGCTGTGTGAACTTGCTTTCATCTGTGAAGAGCACAGGGTGCCAGTGGCGAATTTGCCAATCTTGGTGTTCTCTGGCAAATGCCAAAGATACTGCACGGTGTTGGGCTGTAAGCACAACCCCCACCTGTGGATGTCGGGCCCTCATACCACCCTCTTGGAGTCTGTTTCTGGCCGTTTGAGCAGACACATGCACATTTGTGGCCTGCTGGAGGTAATTTTGCAGGGTTCTGGCAGTGCTCTTCCTGCTCCTCCTTGCACAAAGGCGGAGGTAGTGGTCCTGCTGCTGGGTTGTTACCCTCCTACGGCCTCCTCCACATCTCCTGATGTACTGGCCTTTCTCCTGGTAGCGCCTCCATGCTCTGGACACTACGCTGACAGACACAGCAAACTTTCTTGCCACAGCTCGCATTGATGTCCCATCCTGGATGAGCTGCACTACCTGAGCCACTTGTGTGGGTTGTAGACTCAGTCTCATGCTACCACTAGAGTGAAAGCACCGCCAGCATTCAAAACTGACCAAAACATCAGCCAGGAAGCATAGGAACTGAGAAGTGGTCTGATGTCCCCACATGCAGAACCACTCCTTTATTGGGGGTGTCTTGCTAAATGCCTATAATTTGCACCTGTTGTCTATTCCATTTGCACAACAGCATGTGAAATTTATTGTCAATCAGTGTTGCTTCCTAAGTGGACAGTTTGATTTCACAGAAGTGTGATTGACTTGGAGTTACATTGTGTTGTTTAAGTGGTCCCTTTATTTTTTTGATCAGTGTATATTTCAAACGTATTGGAAAGATATGACAAGCCAAAATCATGGAAGCAGGTCTTAAAATTGTACATACAAAACATAAATAGATACATACTCAAAAGCCTTTCAGTGAAAGATATTCTATAAAATTCTGTCAACAAAAAAATGCTTTGCATTTGGGGTGTTGAGCAAGACACGAAATGCAGATTCTGTCCTGATGCCAGATGGTGAAATGTGCTCCAGAGTCCAATGGTGGCGAGCTTTACACCACTCCATCTGACGCTTGGCATTGGGAATGGTGAACGGTGCTATTCTATGGAAACCCATTTCATGAAGCTCCTGACAAACAGTTCTTGTGCTGACTTTGCTTCAGCATTTGGCGGTCCCGTTCTGTGAGCTTGTGTGGCCTACCACTTCGCGGCTGAACCATTGTTGCTCCTAGACATTTCCACTTCACAGTAACAGTACTTACAGTTGACTGGGGCAGCTCTAACAGGGCAGAAATTTGACAAACTGATTTGTTGGAAAAGTGGCATCTTATGACAGTGCTACGTTGAAAGTCACTGAGCTCTTCAGTACGGGCCATTCTACTGCCAAAAAAACAGAATGGAGCTAAGCATAGGCAAATTCTGAGATGAAAACCTGGTTCAGTCTGCTTTCCACTAGGAGATTAATTCACCTTTCAGCAGGACAACAATCTAAAACACAAGGCCAAATCTACACTGGTTGCTTACCAAGACGACAGTGAATGTCCTCTTTCCATGATTAAATGCGGTGGTTCGCGCTTTCAGTTTTGTGCGAATGCCACCATCCATCCCCAGTTTCTGGTTAGGGGATGTGACCAATATAATGTGATGATACTGAGTGGCCAAGTTAGTTTTGACTTAAATATGCTTGAAAATCTAAATCGCAAGACCTGAAAATGGTGGTCTAGCAATCAACAACCAATGTGACAGAGTTTGAATCATTTTGAAAAGAATGGGAAAATATTGCACAATCCAGGTGTGGAAATCTCTTAGAGACTTACCCAGAAAAACGCTCAGCTGTAAATCACTGCCAAAGGTGATTTTACAAAGTAATGACTCAGGTGTGAATACTTATGTAAATGAGATATTTCTGTATTTCTTTTTCAATCAATTTGCAAAAACGGCAAAAACATGGTTTTCGCCTTGTCAAATGTCAATCTTGAATTTGGGCTAGAACACAACAGAATGTGGAATACGTCAAGGGTTTTAAATACTTTCTGTAGACACACATAAGCAGATGCACACTAAAGATAACAGGGCCTTTCCGATCACCTTTTTGAATATGACTAGTGTTATTCATCGCTGTGCCATCATGGCTTACTGACTACACAAGATAGACGGTTCTAGTAGCTACCCAAGACAAACATCCAAAGTACATTATCAACTGGCCAAGCCTAAATACCACACACACTTTCACCCACTCAAAGTCGAGGCCATTATCATTAAAACACACTTGAGCCTATATAAATATCAACTTACAGTGTATAGTAAAATCTGTCTGAAATGCCAGGCAAAGGATTTAGGCAGCACAATTAATCATCATTACCACAATATATCAATACATACACAGTGCTCATTTTAAATGTAATGATGCCTCCAACTTGAGCAAGAGGACTGTCCAATAGGCCTATTGCACGCGATGAAAACATCCTGTATTTCCTAGACATAGTTCAACAGGACAGCTCAAATGCTATTGGCTCTCTTTTACCAATGAGGCCTGGAGGAATTGATCATGTGCACCCCTAACTGGAGATCCTCCTACATCCCCCTAACTGGAGATCCTCCTACATCCCCCTAACTGGAGATCCTCCTACATCCCCCTAACTGGAGATCCTCCTATATTTACAAAAACAACACTGTTATAATACACCACCACCCTGCTACAGCAATGTCCAGCTCACAAAATCCTAGTTGATGTGTTCTGCAGCAGAGGGGGAAACAGCCTATCTTTAGGACTGTTAGCCATGCCTTCTGGTTAGTTCTAATCAGGCAGCTTAGTCTCCCATTCAGAGGACCCCCACTTTTGTTAGTGTCTTATTTGTCAATGTCACACAAAATAATCACCACCACATCTCGTTCAGCCTGTCAGCAGCCTTGATTCCCGGGATTTCAGTTTGTTAGTCTATGGCCCCAGCACGCTTTGTAGCCAGAAACATGAATTTTACATAATTATGACATAACATTGTAGGTTGTGCAATGTAGCAGCAATATTTAGACTTCGATAAAATATGGAACGGTTCCGTATTTCACTGAATTAATAAAACGTTTTGTTTCTGAAATTATAGTTTCTGGATTTGACCATATTAATGACCAAAGGCTCATATTTCTGTGTTTATCATATTATAATTAAACCTATGATTTGATAAAGGAGTCAGACTGAGCGGTGGTAGGCAGCAGCAGGCTCATAAGCATTCATTCAAACTTTACTGCGTTTGACAGCAGCTCTTAGCGCTGTGCTTCAAGCATGGCTGTTTATGACTTCAAGCCTATCAACTCCCGAGATTAGGCTGGCAATACTAAAGTGCCTATTAGAACATCCAATAGTCAAAGGTATATGAAATATAAATGGTATAGAGAGAAAGTCAACGTGTCATAATTCATAAATTAACTACAACCTATAACTTCTTAACTGGGAATATTGAACCACCAGCTTTCATATGTACTGAGCACGGAACTTAAACGGTTGCTTTTTTTACATGGCACATATTGCACTTTTACTTTCTTCAACACTGTTTTTGCATTATTTAAACCAAATTGAGCATCGTTTCATTATTTATTTGAGACTAAATATATTTTATTCATGTATTATATTAAGTTAAAATAAAAGTGTTCACTGTTCATTCAGTATTGTTGTAATTGTCATTACTACAAAATATTTAAAAAGCAGATTAATCATCGGCTAATTTTGGTCCTCCAATAAATGGTATCGACGTTGAAAAATCCTAATCGGTTGACTTCAAGTTCTCACTGGACATGAGTCTCAGTTAACTGAACCATGAGTGGTCAGATGTGTGTGAATGTGGACATCTTCCATTAAACTCCTTATCCTTGTTCGCCTCATCCTTGTTCTGATCAGACATTCTGTAGTGGTTGCTACTGGCCTTAAGCCAGCACCTAAGATTTCTTATTACATTCATGGTCTTTCGATTCTCTACAACCCTACCCCTATTTTTCCAAGAACCCACCAGTAGCACACCTCTCGCCAAACTCAAATTCTACACTACCTTCTGCTAGTCTGCTGACGAAATGTAAAATCAAATGCATTCGTCACATAGTTTACAGTAGGTGTAAAAGATAAGCATTTTGCCCTGTGTGCTAGCTCCCTCAGCAATGCAGTATTGCTATTATAAACTCTTAGCAACGTAATAACAAGAGTAAAAATAAATGGTTTTGTCATACCAGTGGTATACAACAGCTTTCAGCCTATCAGCATTCAGTGCTCGAACCACCCAGCTTATAATAATTAATAATAAATAAAAAAATAAGTTATCAGTAGCACGCTCCTCTCGCCACATTCACCCACACTACCTACCGCTAGTCCGCTGACCAAATCAAATGTATTCGTCACAGTTTACAGCAGGTGTAAAAGGTGCAGCAAAATGCTTATGCGCAAGCTCCCTCAACAATACAGTACATTAATTTAATATGTAAAAAATAAGAGGTAGAAGAGGAAGCATCCAGTAGACAGTAATAGACCACTTACATATATAAAGTGGGTAGTGGAATCAATAGTATCAATAGCATATAATATACTGAAAAAAATGAAATGCAACAATTTCAAAGATAGTATTAAGTTTGAGTTCATAAAAGGAAAGCAGTCAATTGAAATAAGTTGAGGCCCTAATCTATGGATTTCACATTACTGGGAATACAGATATGCATTTGTTGATCAGATACCTTAAAAAATAAAAAATAAACAGTATCTGGTGGACCACCATTTGCCTCATGCGACACAACACATCTCCTTCGCATAGAGTTGCTCAAGCTATTGATTGTGGCCTGTGGAATGTTGTCCCACTCCTCTTCAATGGCTGTGCAAAGTTGCTGTATATTGGCAGGAACTGGAACGCGTCGTCGTCATCGAAGGTGAGCATTTGACAACTGAAGTTGGTTACGACGCCAAACTGCAGTCAGGTCAAGACCCTGGTGAGGACGAAGAGTAAAACATATGAGCTTCCCTGAGACGGTTTGACAGTTTTTGCAGAAATTCTTTGGTTGTGCAAACCCACAGCTTCATCAGCTGTCCGCAGGTGAAGAAGCCAGATGTGGAGGTCCTGGGCTGGTTACATGTGATCTGCGGTTGAGGCAGGTTGGACATACTGCCAAATTACCTAAAACGACGTTGGAAATGGCATATGGCAGAGAAATGAAGATTTAATTATCTGGCAACAGCTTTGGTGGACATTCCTGCAGTCAGCATGCCAATTGCACGCTCCATCAAAACTGGAGACATCCATGGCATTGTGTTGACAAAACTGCACATTTTACAGTGGCCTTTTGTCACCAGCAAAAGGTGCACCTGTGTAATGAGCATGCTGTTTAGTCAGCTTCCCACACCTGTCAGGTGGATGGTATGGCACCGATAGAGATGGTCGCTTCGAGTTCTTAGGAAACTATGTAGTAATATTATTATTATTGTTTGTTTAATGTATAATTTCTTACATTGTTACCCCAGGAAATCTTAAGTCTTATTACATACAGCCGGGAAGAACTACTTGATATGAGAGCAACTTCAACTTACTGACATTACGACCGGGAATACGACTTTCCCGAAGCGGAGACCTCTGTGTGGATCACCACCCAGGACAACGGAGGTAATTCCAGTAGGCGATCCAAAACAACGAAGCCGTAGAAGGGGCAGACGAAGCGGCCACCTGGCCAAGCCCCGTAGACAGGAGCGGTGTGCACGAGTATACTACTAGCCAATGTCCTGTCTCTTGATAACAAGGTAGACGAAATTTGAGCAAGGGTTGCCTTCCAGAGAGTCAGATTGTAACATACTGTTTCACGGAAACATGGCTCTCTCGGGATATGTTGTCGGAATCGGTTCAGACACATCCATGCATCGAGATAAACACCTCTCTGGGAAAAGGCCTGGTGGTTGTGTATGCTTTATGATTAACGACTCATTGTGTAATCATAACATTAAGGAACTCAAGGCCTTCTGCTCACCCAATCTAGAATTACAATCAAGTGCCGGCAATTCTACCTACCAAGAGAATTCTCGTCAGTTATATAGTCGCAGTTGTGTACATTCCCCCTCAAGCAGATACCAAGAAGGCCATCAAGGAACATCACTGGACTACATGCAAACTGGAAACTATGCATCCTGAGGCTGCATTTATTGTCGCTGGGGATTTTAACAAAGCAAATATGAGAACAAGTCTACTGAAATTCAAGCATATTGATTGCGCTACATGCATGCGCAACACCCTCGACCACTTCTACTCTAACTTCCGTGATGCATACAAAGCCCCCCCCCCAACACTCTGTTCGTCAAATCCAACCACGACGCCATCTTTCTCCTTCTGTCTTTCAGGCAAAAACTCAAACAGGATGTACCAGTGACGAGAACCTTTCAGCACTGGTCTGCAAGATTGTTTAGATCATGCGGACTGGAATATGTTCCTGCCAGCCTCTGAGAACAACATCGACATATACGCCGACTCAGTGAGTGCGTTTATAAAGAAGTACATTGGAGATATTGTACCCACTGACTATTAAAACCTAACCTAACCAGAAACTGTTGATGTATGGCGGCATTCGCGCAAAACTGAAAGCACAATCCACCACATTTAACCATGGAAAGAGGTCTGGGAATATGTCTGAATATAAACAGTGTAGTTATTCCCTCCGCAAGGAAATCAAACAAGCAAAATGCCAGTACAGGGACATGGTGGAGTCGCAATTCAACGGCTCAGACACGAGACGTATGCAGCAGGGTCTACAGGAAATCACGGACTACAAAAAGGTATCCAGCCACGCCAGGGACACCGACGTCATGCTACCAGACAAACTAAACACCTTCTTTGCCCGCTTTGAGGATAATACATTGCCACCGTCGCAGCCCACTAACAAGGACTGCGACCACCCCCACCCCCCTTCTCCGTGGCCAACGTGAGAAAAACATTTAAACGTGTTAACCCTCGCAAGGCTGAGACGCATCCGGAGCCACGTCCTCAAAGCATGCACAGACCAGCTAGCTGGTGTGTTTACGGACATATTCAATCTCTCCGTATCCCAGTCTGCTGTCCCCACATGCTTCAAGATGGCTACCATTGTTCCTGTACCCAAGAAGGCGAAGATAACTGAACTAAATGACTACCGCCCCGTAGCACTCACTTCTGTCATCATATAGTGCTTTGAGAGACTAGTCAAGGATCATATCACCTCCACCTTACCGGCCACCCTAGACCCACTTCAGTTTGCATACCGCCCCAACATGTTCAGACTACGCAATCGCCAACACACTGCCCTATCCCATATGGACAAAAGGAATACCCATGTAAGAAAGCTGTTCATTGACTACAGCTTAGCATTCAACACCATAGTACCCTCCAAGCTCATCAAGCTGGAGGCCCTGGGTCTCAACCCCACCCTGTGCAACAGGGTCCTGAAATTTGACGGGCTGCCCCCAGGTGGTGCAGGTAGGAAACAACATCTCCACGTCGCTGATCATCAACACTGTGGCCCCACAAGGGTGTATGCTCGGCCCTCTCCTGTACTCCCTGCTCACCCACGACTGCGTGGCCATGCACACATCAAACTCAATTATAAAATTTGCAGACGACATTGAGGCGGATAATTTCAGAAAGAGGGTCCAGATTGTCTGGCCCGTTTGTAGGGATCCAGATTTTTTAGCTCTTTCAGAACATCAGCTGTCTGGATTTGGGTGAAAGAGAAGCGGGCTGTCAATAATGGACTAGTGAAACAAATACCAAAAGATTTTTGGTGGACTTTTCCTTTAAGCTGGAGATAGACAGCTAGCTCATTTGGGTGCTCATATGAGGCACAGAGACTGCATTTGGGATAATAGGGTGGTCGTGTCTAACCCTGCTCATTCCTTCAACTCTGCTCCCAACAATTAAAATCGCCTATAGAGCCCATGGCCTGTATCACTAGAGAGCTCATAACAACTAGTGAGCTACAGGCAGGAATCAGCTATGCTAAAATGTAATTATTTTCACCTCTATGGCCCATTTATTGCCTTATACCTCCCTACTATTCTACATTTGTGCACACTAAACATAGATGTTTCTATTGTGTTATTGACTGTACATTTGTTTATGTGCAACGTAACTCTGTGTTCCTGTTTTTGTCACAATGCTTTGCTTTATCTTGGCCAGGTCGCAGTTGTAAATGAAAAGTTGTTCAACTGGCCTACCTGGTTAAATAAAAGGTGAAATAAAAAAATAAAAAATCCCAGTAACAAGCCACCTTTGGGGAGGGGGGCACCCTTGTGAACACTGACCCAAATTGTCACGCTCACCCTGGGAAGACTAATATACCCCTTAAACCCTGTGAACAACATGGAACACGGAGTAACTGAGGCAGCATTAAACATGGACGCCCAAGCGTCCAACATATGTTGTGATTTCGTGAGACTGTATAGCCTGCATGATCGGCAACCCCATTTGCCAAACGTGGGAGCAGTATTTTTTTGTGGAGGCCCCTTGCTCCGGGAATGACCCCAGCCAAGTGATCGGGGGCTGCATGCAAACCCTGTTGTTTTCTTCATTCCCTCCAACTCCAGGAACTAAAAATATGAATTGTGTTGCCATAACACCAGGGGAAAGCTAGTAAGTGATTTGTCAGAAGTTAAGCATGCTAGCCAACGTTACCCAAAACGCTTTTTAGCATAAGTTAGGCTAGCTAGCCTCTGACCGCAGAAAGGTCCGTTTAGAATAACTAGGTGAGTTACCGCTACGTATACCAAACAAAATAACTACCCCAGAAACTTCATCATAGGGAGGCAGGAACATGACGAGCACGCTATGCAGTGCTTGTTTATCTAGCCTGGTCTCAAAATTCCACTTTGGACCAGATCGCTTTATCAACAAGTCTAGGAAGAGGCAAGCGGTGCTAGACCGAGGCAGACTGGTGGCGGGGGGTACCCACCAGCCTCCCGTAACTGGTGACCGAGCGCACAGGATCCAGTTGGGTGCAGGCAGCCACCACATACTCTAGGCAGACAAGACATTTGCTCCCACCACTCAACCCAGCTCCGCTTCCTGCATCTCAGTCTCAGTCGAGGTACCAGCATCCAGGACCTTGGCTGGGACCGAGATGCAGGAAGTGTTGGTAACTACACATTCTGTAAATCGCGAGTAAGTATCTTCCAGAGAAATGCTATAACCGCACGACTGGGAGAATGATCTCGACCCAGAGCCGGCTTAGCCATCATCGTCTCTGTCGTTTTCGTAGCCCTCTTACTCATTGCACCAGCAAATTGAATAACTAATTGTGATTAGAAAACTTATTAGAACAAGGATAACCTTCAGTGTACAACCGTCAGCACACAACATCCAGGGGGTGAATAAGCTCTACCACTATGGGACAGTTTAGTTGGTGCAACCTAAGACCGTCTTGTTTTGCAATTGTTTTAGTGGCGTGAATCGTTCCTGAGTTGAAGGAATGAATCCGAGCCTCACGCTTATCACCTGTGGAAGGTGGGGCTTCCAGCGAGAGGCCGATTTCATTGGCCTTGTCAGGCGTGATTGTAGATCCTTCAACCGAAATTGAGAGTGCGATCCCCCCCATATTCAACTGAAAACAACATGACATTCAGCCACTCTAAAATCAATTTCCTAATCAATACATAGCAGTTTCTCAGACAGCAGAGTGAATAATGAATAGCGTATAATCCATAATATGAGAGGAACCAGCCTGCAGCATCCTTGGCGGTTCGCACAAAACAGAGTCATATTCATGACATAGTAACACTATCAAATCGAAGTCTCACACATACATGGGTTAACCTCTTGCCCCAACCTTAGAGGGTGAGTACGGCAACAGTGTTTCAGAACTGTGATGTCAGCTCCTTGACATGGGTTTCACAGCTGGCTGCTTGTGTGAGGTGAGAGAGAGGGAACCCTCAGTGTGCTGCGTCCTGTCTGTGACACCAGTCTGACTCAGTCAGGGGAGTGGGGCCATACCCATCACAAGGCCAGCTCAGTGGCCCACAGTCCCCACAGGACCTAGGCCAGTGCCGGGAGCAGCTAGTAGAGATCAGAGGGCTGGGGAGAGACCCCCGACCTGCCAACTACACACATCTAGTGGGAAAGTCCTGGAGAGCTTGCCTAGCTGGCACTGCTACCCAACCAGAGCCTTTCGTGAGTCCAAGTGACAGCTGACAGAGACAAGAGAATAATATACTATATATGCACTCATCAACTCACACCAGTGTGTATGTGCACACCAATCCCAATTCTATCTTCATCGTAATATCAGTCATATTTTAATTGTGTGTGTTTACAGGTTGTTCTCAAATGAGAAATTAGCCATGGAGCTGAGCTCTATTTCTGTCATGTATAACAAACACATCCTCCTAAATCAACACCCTTCCAATGTATAGCCTGCCCTCCGCTGACAGTTTCCTGATCCAGTTGGAGTCCTTCCAGACCAACCCGGAGTACCAGGCAAATTAATATGGCATTTCTATTGGAGCCATGTTGCTCTCAACTGGATGCTTTTAGACATTTCCATGTTAGTCATGTAGACCAACCAAAAGCTCTGTGGGCTAATTACAGATGAACTAGGCTATAGCCAAACCATAATAGCCAAACCATATTTTAATGTTTTGTTGTCGACCCTACATACATCACACTGAGCGCACACACACTGGTTGAATCCACGTCTTTCCAATAAAATGACGTTGAACCAACATAGAATAGACATTGAATTGACGTCTGTGCCCAGTGGGATGGTACATATTTGATATGCAGAACAAGTCTATTCCAAGTAACACCAATTTCACAGGCTGTTAGACAGCAATCTGAAGCACAATTAACTTGATCCTGATCGTCTTAAAAAGCAGACTTAACACACACAGCCAGAGGAGCGCACAGTGGAGACAGTCAGTGCACATGAATTAGGCTGCCCTGTTCCCACAACACTTCTTCCCTTGTCAGCTCTGTGTACTGGCTAATGAATTCCAAGCCTTTAGCTGATCTCACACAGACTATTTCTCTCACCGCGGGTGCATTCGACTTTTGCCAAGCTTGTTTTTAAGTGGCTTTAAGAGCAAACACTAAAATCTCCAGAAGGTGGAGGCCAAACATAAACATTCCTGGGTTTTTAAACAATTAGGCTAATTTGAAAAAAGGTCTGTTCTGTGGTTTACTCAGTCAAAATAGAACACAAAGTGAACGGCTGACAAGGACACTTGTTCCCAGAGAAGAACATCATCCTCAAATAATTGATAAATCCAAAGAAAGCAAGCAGGGAATTCAAACAAAAAACAAGTACTAAAAGCCACAAAACACAATCCCCACCAATTCTGTCTTGATTATGAGTGTCTATTGATTGTCAGAACAAACCTCTGAGGAATATCAAGGCAGGTCTGAACAACAAGCATCTTAAACCTCCTAATGTTAGTCTCTGGGTAAAGAGTTGACCAGATGATGTAGAGGAAAAGCACCACCCTCACAGACAATCACCTAAAAAAAGATGATAAACTCCCTCTGCTGGTCAAAATAAAAACAAAGCAACCCGCAAGAATTCCGTTCAGTAACATCAAGGGGCAGTTTGAAAATAAAATCTAGGCTAAAAAAACAATAACATCCCTTGCTACATCACATTATATGAACTGGTTCTGGAAATTTTTCTAGGATAAATATTAAATCCCAGTAAGAAAATCCCCACTGTACTCACTATTAGTCTGTATTATGATAGACTTTCCTCCAAGTTTTGGAGTAAATAAAGTTGTGTGCATAATTCATGTGATATTGTAGTACAGTAGGTATGAAGCAAAAAATGTTGTGTTCATCTCTTTGAATTCTAAATTATGTCAATGCGGACAGATGAGATTTTCAGTTACAATTTTTTCAAGTCTGCCTCATGGTTCTACTCACCGAAACTGACCTCGGTGGTAGAATCCATCCGGGGTCTTTTTCTTCACCATTGAGCAGAGGGCCAGTCTGAACACCCTCTCGTTTCCAAAGTGGTGACGAGCGTAGTCGGAGTACAGCTTCTTTAAACCCTGGGAGACAACACAGACAGACATGGGGATGTGCACAATGTCACATCTGACCAGATATGGATGTTTCAGAACACACCCATCCACCCTGACCCCACACAATAACAAAGTATTCTCTAGGCTGCCTGTTGTCTGGTGGGAACGATAACACCAGCAGGAAATAGGTCATCCACTGCCAACAAACCGATAAAGCAGGGAGCGTCCATCTTCCCCTCCTACTACCCCCCCCCCCCCCCCCCCCCCCCCCCCAGGTCAAATGCTCCTCATCCCTCCTCCCCTTGCCAGACCACTGTACATAGACTGCCATAACCATCATTCACTCAGCCAGGACGGTAAACATGTCACACAGTGGACCGCTGCTACAAATTCACTCAACCTGAGTGAATATCATGGTTCACAATTTGATCAAAGGGCCTTCTTCCTGCCATGGGACAGTGACTTAGTATAAAGATACTGTTAAGTTTATAAATTGCTTACACTATCAAAGCATATCCAGACTATCACATCCAGCCGTGATTGGAGTCCCATAGGGCGGCGCACAATTGGCCCAGCGTTGTGCCAGTTTGGCCGTCATTGTAAATATGAATTTGTTCTTAAATGACTTGCCTAGCTAAAAAAAGGTTACATTTATTTTTTTAAACTGTCAAGTATATTGTATTATTACAACTACTGATTTTCATTCCTAAGTCACTGAATGTGCATAATCACACTTATTTCATGATAATCTACACATGATTATAATCAATGACATTATCATAAGGACTTTGGTCTTGCAGGGTAAATTGCGTAAATTGATATGAAAGACAGAATAAATACACACACACTTGGCTTTGAATTCTCTAACAATCTTACCTACACAACCAAATAAGGTATCCCTCAAAGGCAGAAAAGGTTGCCAGTAAGAAGGGATAGTGAAGCTGCTCTCCACACAGCTGTGTTGTTTTCTCTATGCATATCGTTCCAGCAGGAGTGAGGAGGCTCACCTGACTGTGTAGAGGAGGAGTTTTGGACAGCTTCATGAAGGTAAGGTGAGGCTTGAAGGCTTTGCGGTCACCAGACGAGATGCATTTCTCCTCAAACGTTTTCCTCACAAGACCTGGCGCAAATGACCAGAGACAGAGCGAGGGTGATGGGAAAAACAACAGCAGATCTATTTGTAGTTCAGGACCACGAGGGAGAGAGCAACTTTAAGCCAGAGTGGTGTAAGACAAGGAGATAATCAATAGGAGGAGGGGGGGGGGGGGGGTATAGGGGTTAGTGAAAGAACACAAATGGGCAGTAAAAGACAGCAGCTGATAATCTGTTAGTGTCTCTATTTTAGGGAAGCTTTCTCCATCTAAAAAAAACACAGCCTCATTTAAAAAAATCTTGTAATATCTAAAAAGTACAAAATAATAAAGATATCAGATTTTGATTATGCGCGAAAAAAAAGCAAAACATTTAAGATGCACTATAATGCAGAAATAGCTCCACCATTTTGTGGTTGCTAAAATTGGAAGTAAGCCGAATTTAAGTTTGTGACAAAACAAACAAGTATAGTGTAGACAAACATTGTGTGAAATATATTTTCCATAACTACAAATAATTGTATTTTCAGCCAGTGCACAAAACTGAAAGATGCAAAAACTAAAACATAGAAGCAGAAAAAGTGCCCATTGAACAGATCTACCGCTTCTTAGACTTGCTTTCAATGACAATAACTGATATATGACTAGGGCTGTTGTGGTAACCGTATTACTCCCAGTCACGAAGGCAAGTGGATACAAGTGACCGCCAGTTAAGTCACGGTAAGTAGGCTTCTCCAAGCTGATGGTCATGAGCAGCCAACCAAACGTGCTAACTGCCTGGTACGCAACCCTCTAATCACTGTGACATCAATGCAAATGTAATCCAAAATTTCATGAGAGCCCATGAGCTCATGTTGCGCAACATATCTATAGGCTATGCAATTACGTGATGGCTTCTATAAAAAATAAACAATTCCATCAGCAATCTATATCTCAACCTCCCTAATATTAAGCACATTGCTTTTCTTTGCAACAGGAGTATAGCCTACCTGGCTGGCACAAATTAACCACGGGAAAGCTTCCTCCATTCGCTATTTAAGTGCATAGGTGACACTTAACTTTTCTCGCTACCCCGGTTTTGATACAGGTGCATGATAATGGTCCATTCTAAATCAAAACAAATTTCACATATATTATTTAGTATATGTAAAAACAAGATTAAATCAAGAATAGTCTGAAGGGTGACAATATTAACCTATCACTCGTATGCCACTTGTGAATTATATATTGTCGCCTGTGAATGACGCCTGGCATAAAAAACAATGCCTTATATTTTTTTTAATTACTTTTTCAAATCATACGCGCACACCTCATGTAGCCTAGCCCATAGTCTTGATATGGTTTGGATCACAACTAGAGAACATAACGTCTTAAAATTAAGCACCTTAATCCGCTTTACAAGGGGTGCTGAGCCTGTGACAACCCTCCCACTCTGTCTGCTCGTACAGGATGTCGGTGGGCGGAGCCGGGAGGGTCGTCAGCAACATGGGACACCCCTGGGCTCAGGTGTGTTCCGGGTATAAATAAATATGCCTTTCCCCCATACATTGAAGAGACTCTCTCCACGCAGACACACTTGTTTTTAGTTGTGGCAATTTGGGGCTTCTTTGAGTCCATTTGTTATGGCACCTCTCAACACCATCTATATACACACACACAGTAAATCATATAGTTAAGTCTAATAAATATATTTTGTTATGCCATAATCTCAACGTTTTCTCTCTTTTTATTACGGGCTACGAGACAGTTCGTGACAAGCCTAACTGGCATACATAAGCAGCGAGTGCATTTCAAAGTTTGGGGAAGATCATTGTCACCATAAAAATGCACCTTTAAAATAAAAGTATTACATGCATAATTACATTTGCCGTCACTTCTGCTAATGGAACATTTGCGCTTATAGCCTACTACAATGAGCGCATAGCTGGCTTGTGAAGAAATGTACTATAAGGCTATCAACATTTTAAGCTAAATGTTGTGATCTTATGCATACATTGCGTAAAAAAGGTTGATGCTAGTGGTATTAAATTTGGGCTCTGGTGCATCCCACAACTGACCCAGACTATGTTCTGAATATTTATTTCTCGCACAGAATGTCAACTTTTGTACTATGAGAGATAGTAGACTGACATAGGCTAGTGTTTTTGCTGTTCGTTAGGCCTACTCATCTTGTTGGCTGATGAAAATTAAAATGGACAGTTAGTCCAATATCTTCAATATGCACCTCGGAATTCATATCTCCCTCACTAGCTTTAAGCACCAGCTGTCAGAGCGGCAGGGTAGCCTAGTGGTTAGAGCGTTGGACTAGTAACCGGAAGGTTGCAAGTTCAAACCCCAGAGCTGGCAAGGTACAAATCTGTCGTTCTGCCCCGGAACAGGCAGTTAACCCGCTGTTCCTAGGCCGTCATTGAAAATAAGAATTTGTTAACTGACTTGCCTGGTTAAATAAAGTTAAAATAAAAAAAATATTTAAAAAAGATCTCACAGATCACTGCACATAGCCCATCTATCTACCTACCTCATCCCCATACAGTATTTATTTATTTATGTTGCTCCTTTGCACCCCAATATCTCTACTTGCACATTCATCTTCTGCACATCTATCATTCCAGTGTTTAATTGCTATATTGCTCTGACATGCACAAGTGGCACACCATGGATTAAATCAAGAATAGTCTGAAGGGTGACAATATTAACCTATCACTCGTGGGCTACTTGTGAATTATATATTGTCGCCTGTGAATGACACCCAGCATAAAAAACAATGCCAAAAACCAAGCTATGAGGTCGAAGGAAGTCTGTAGAGCGCCGAGACAGGATTGTGTCGAGGCACAGATCTGGGAAAGGGTACCAAGAAACGTCTGCAGCATTGAAGGTCCAAGAACACAGTGGCCTCCATCATTCTTAAATGGAAGAAGTTTGGAACCACCAAGACTCTTCCTCGAGCTGGCCGCCCAGCCAAATTGAGCAATCGGGGGAGAAGGGCCTTGGTCAGGGAGGTGACCAAGAACCCAATGGTCACTGACAGAGCTCCAGTGTTCCTATGTGGAGATGGGAGAACCTTCCACAATCTCTGCAGCACTCCACCAATCAGGCCTTTACGGTAGAGTGGCAGCCCGCTTGGAGCTTGCCAAAACACACCTAAAGGACTCAGACCATGACAAACAAGATTCTCTGGTCTGATGAAACCAAGATTAAACACTTTAGCCTGAATGCCAAGCGTCACATCTGGAGGAAACCTGGCACCATTCCTACGGTGAAGCATGGTGGTGGCAGCATCATGCTGTGAGGATGTTTTCAGCGGCAGAGACCGGGAGACTAGTCAGCATCGGGGGAAAAATGAACGGAGTAAAGTACAGAGAGATCCTTGATGAAGTCCTGGGCACTCTGGAGCAGGTTCACAGACTGGGGCGAAGGATCACCTTCCAACAGGACAATGATCCTAAGCACACAGCTTTGGGACAAGTCTCTGAATGTCCTTGAGTGGCCTAGCCAGAGCCCGGACTTGAACCAGATCAAACATCTCTGGAGAGACCTGAAAATAGCTGTGCAGCGACGCTCCCCATCCAACCTGACAGAGCTTGAGAGGATCTGCAGAGAAGCATGTGAGAAACTTCCCATATAGAGGTGTGCCAAGCTTGTAGCTTCTTACCCAAGAAGACTCAAGGCTGTAATCTCTGCCAAAGGTGTTCCAACAAATTACTGAGTAAAGCGGGACTGAAACACACCTTTTAAGCATCGCTTTTCCTTAGGCTGCCATTTAGTCATTCAGTTTTTAATTGTTATTTTTTTGTTTATCCTTTTATGCAGTAAATATTTAAGTTATTTTCATAGTTAATTTGATTATCCCCCCCCCTCCCCGTGACGCACATTGCGATGCATTCCATGTCTGAAATGTGCTGTATAAATAATTGATATTGCAGCTTAAATAATCATTTATGAAAGCATACCATTTAAAATGGCTAAAAACAATGCTCATATACAGATTTATTCTAAAATTGGCAGCCCAACTTACATCATTATACAGCGAGAAAGGCACGGTGAGTGACTGCAAAGACTCCGCACACGGGATGAAAGCAGGTGGAGGAAAATGGGAAGCGATAGAGTAAGGAGAGGGGGGTTGGGTGGGGGAGCAGCAGCTGACTAGCAGTAGCACCCACCTGCGATCTGGACCAGTTTGACAAGGTTCTCTCCCTGGGCCAACTCTACAAAACATCACCTTCCTGAAGTGTCCGATGCTGTGGAAGGGCAGGATGAACTCTCGCCCCCGCAGCAGGTCCTGCAGTGATGCCTTCATCTGGGCCACTGCACACATTGCCCTGCAGTCAGCAGAGCACAACATTAATCCCCTCCATCCGTCGCTCTCTCTCTACTTCATCCTCTTTCCACCACGGTCACACACCGACCAGTCAGGCTAATACATACATTTACCCCTGCAGTATTTAGTGATGCAAATATACATTTCCTGGAATGTGTACACAGTCAGACATGTAGCCATGTGTTAGTCATAGGGAGATACAGTTCTAGGACTATATATTTAGTGGCTATGGAGGTTCAGGAAAGTGGAAGTGGTTACCTACATTGTGTTTTACTGTATGTTTTCAGAAAATACCACACTGCACTGAATATTTTCACCTATGGACAAATTATATTTTAAATCAGTATTCTCTCTGCAAATGTGTAGGATAAAGAAACAGACAGAATATAGCTTCTGCCATCTATAAACAGAGGGTGGCTGTTTGGTTGAAATAAGTGAGATCAGCTGCAGATACTCACAAGTTTACTTCCTCTTGACTGGCCAAGTGGGTCACCAGCAGCGTGATGTGGAGACTGGCTACAGGCACCAGAGCCCGAGTGAGTCTGGAGTCCCTCTGCATCACCAGGGCCTGCACTGATCTGCACAAGTAGAGCATGCCATTCACTCTCTGGCCAGCCAGTTCCAGCAGTTGCCTTGTGATCACATTTAAAGTGAAACAAGCAGTAATTTATTCCAATTATCAGTGAGCTCATGTGGAGAAACTTTTAAGAAATACCGCAAAATAAAAATATATCATTTACTTTTCAACAAACAAAAAAAACAAATTCATAAAATTGTACTTTACGATTTGTGATGGGTATTGAAACAAAGTAGTTTGGGCCTTGTGTTTTCTGTCTCTCTGCATCCTCCTCACTCTCTAACCAAACACCCACCTACCTCTCTTTCGCTTCTTCTTCAAATTGGCCTCTGGCTTGGTAACTAGGGGAAATGTAACACAATGATTAGTGTTTTACAGGAGACAAATGTGTGATTCTGCTATTCTGTAGTTGGATTTGACTGCCCTCCTGTAAAACCAACCGCCAGTCAAGTCAACAATGCATTATTTATCACCACTAGGCAGCTGGAGGAAATTTGAATTCAAGGGCATCTGCGGTACAAGGAAGGTCCTTGCATCAATTGGCAACTACTACAAATAACCAGTCATTATAGACTTATAGAGTTGGTGCCACCAGCATAGAGCCCTGTCATGCTAACTACTGAACTCATCCTCTCTATAAAAACGTATGTTACAACCATGTTATTTTAGTCTGGAGATGTTAATTTAACATCTCCTATAAATGCATAAATAAAATGGCATAAACTGTTTACAGCCAAGGTTGTTCCATATTGCTGTAGCTGCGAATGGAAGTTCTGACATGAGATTGTCAGAGCATTCGGATGACTTGGACTTCTGTTTCCTTCCACGTGGCTTTTGGGGTCTCTTCTTGATCCTCTTCACTATTTAATTTTCTGAGGAACAAGGGGGAGATGATGACAGCATGCAAATGGCTAAGATGGATCCTCCTAATATCGCAGACATAATTTCCAACAAAAGTGTGTCAAGACTCTGGGTGAATGTAATGAATATTTGAAGCTAGTGAACACAAGCTCTTCCTTGAAAGTAGTTGAGTAACAACAAAAAAACTGCTCATAGTAAAATGTATGGTCTGACTGAATGGATTATGTATGTGACTCACAGGAGGATGCAGAGGGGAGAACGGCTCATAATAATGTCCAGTACGGAGTAAATGGATTCAAACATCTGGAAACCATGTGTTTGATACCATTCCACTCCAGTCATTAACACGAGCCCATTCTTCCCAATTAAGGTGCCACCAACCTGCTGTGGTGACTCCACCCCATCCATTGTGGTGCTTTGACAACAACAAGAATGCAAACAGTTTCTTGTGATGCAGTGTGAGAGCGATGATCCTAGAACTTCTGATATTAAGCCATGGAACTGGCCACCATGAAGACAGTACATAACAATATAATGTACTTCGATTAAAAAATAAAATAAAATAAGGGGGTTCTATCTGTTTGTGCAGCATGTCATCCAATGACTATGGAATGCACTTAACCTTTGATGTTACAGTGAGAAGAGAATGTTCTCACAAGTCTCTAATAATAGTTATCTTTTTCAAATCTCATTTTAAATTTGTCACATGGGCCGAATACAACAGGTGTTTCACCTTACCGTGAAATGCTTACTTACAAGCCCTTAACCAACAACGCAGTTAAGAAAATATTTACAACAAAAAAGTAACAATAATGAGGCTATATAAAGGGGGTACCAGTACCGAATCAATATGCAGGGTGCAGGTTAGTCGAGGCAATTTGTACATTAGGTAGGGGTAAAGTGACTATGCATAGATAATAAACAGCAAGTAGCTAGTGAAGTTAAGTATTTCAATTTTCAATTGAGGTTGGACTACTTAAATGTCCCTCCTTGACAAGAGTCAATAGAGTCTCAAAGCCACAAGAGGGTAGAATACATTGTAAACATTGCTTGTTAGGGGGATGTAGTTGCAGAAACAATGGAATGGTTTTGTCGACTTCCTCAATCGCTGTTCCAAATTACAATGTGGAAGACGAAGGTGCTGTTTTACACAGAGTCAATGAAAAGCTGTCACGCCCCACCCTCAAACTTTGGAATCAAAGAGGCCAGGTTCCACTCATTTAGCGCAGTTCTGTGATGATGATAGGTTATATATATGTCTTACCAGGGGCGATGAGCTCCTTCACATTGCAATGCAATTGACTTTCCTCAGCAGCAACTATATCAGTCGATGGATCATGTGCAGGTGACAGCAAGAGGTCGTTGTCATGTTCCTTGCTACTCGTCTCGAGCATAATCAGTCCCAGTGACCGACTGCATTCCAAAGAAGTTACCTGACCTTGAGGTAAATACAGAAAAGTAGAAACCGTTTTGATAAGCTTCCTTTGTCAAATTTAGCGTGGGGCTTCGTGCAGTTTGCACATTGATGTTCTCGGACTGCAAGCTTTCTGTGAAGCAGGCAAATCCCTCTAATAGATTTAAGAAGTGAAGTCTGAGCAGGACAACCTAAATGAGACTAACCAGCTAACGTTAGCTAGCTACATAGCATTTGGAGTAAAGATAGTTAACTCACGAGTGACCAGGCCATAGCATTCAGTCTTTTATTACTAGCTAGCTAGCTACCTTTAGCTAACTAGTTCCTGTCATCTGTTAAAACACGTCTAATTCAAGTTAGCTAGTAACGTCGCTAGCAAACTGAAAGGCTAGCTTGGTAGAGAATTAAAAACAAAAAGTCCAGCATTTGTTTTCAGCATAAAGTTAAATGGTACTTTTTGCAGCAAACCTGCAAAATGTGTGCTTACTCCTAGCTAACATAACTGACTACACATGTAAACACAAGACTACGGATACTCAAAATGATCAAATTACATACGCTTATGACAAAAACAAACGTTAGAACCAGTTTTCAATCAAGACAACGTGTTACCTTTTATATTTCTTTGTCTGTAAACGGAACTGTAAACGGAATTAAATTAGCTAGCTTTTTTATTTGACCTTTATTTAACTAGGCAAGTCACTTAAGAACAAATTCTTATTTACAATGATGGTCTGGCAAAAAGCCTTTGTCGGGGACGGGGCCTGGATAAAAAACATATAAATAATAACCAATATAGGACAAAACACACATGACAAGAGAGACAACTCTACATAAAGAGCGACCTAAGACAACAACATAGCATAGTCGAAACACAACATGACAACAACATGGTAGCAAACATGGCAGCAGCACAACATGGCAGTAGCACAAAACAGGGAACAAACATTATTGGGCACAGACAAAAGCACAAAGGGCAAGAAGCTAGAGACAACAATACATCACTCAAAGCAGCCACAACTCTCAGTAAGAGTGTCCATAGTTCACTCTTCAGAATATATAACATTTTCAAATACAGATGTAGTGATGTTGATTAGTAACCTTCACTTAGCCCAATACTTGTATGGAGCCTAACCTTACTGTTACTGCTTATTAAAGTACCTTAGCTACCGTATGTTACTTTCATACGTAGACTGGCTCTGGCAGCCAAATACTCAAACTAAATGTGAATCGATTCTCAATTGCGAAACAGTTCTAGAAATATAAAGCCCACAACTTTCATATCACCAAAATAATTTCACAAAGGCAAAATGCACAATTTTCTGTACAGTTTTAAACAAAGATTTATAGAAACCCTGGATTACTAATGCTATGTATTGGCTTTGAAGCCAACGGTAGGCCACATTGGCAATCCTCAGAAAACCAGTCCTCCATAGGAATGAATGGAATTCTACAGTATTTAATTTAAATGTTTCAAGGACAAAATTACATGTTTTCAAGTATTTTTGTTGTTGTCGTGAGGACAGTAACATTAGTACTTTCAAAAAAGTCTACCTTAATGAAAATGTTTTTCTCTAAATGTTTTAAAATTTAAATTAGTATATTCAGCTCACATTATATAATTTACAAGTAAGCATTAAGGTGTCTGTAATAGAATGAACATGGCAAAAACAAATGTAGACATTAGTAAATGCATTTCTATAACTTTTTTTACAACTGCGAGGGAGTGCCAAGGTGGAAGCGCAGTTGCTTCAAAACAGCGTGTGTGTGTGTGTGTGTGTGTGTGTGTGTGTGTGTGTGTGTGTGTGTGTGTGTGTGTGTGTGTGTGTGTGTGTGTGTGTGTGTGTGTGTGTGTGTGTGTGTGTGTGTGTGTGTGTGTGTGTGTGTGTGTGCACATATGTATATATACTGCTCAAAAAAATAAAGGGAACACTAAAATAACACATCCTAGATCTGAATGAATGAAATATTCTTAAATTTTTTCTTTTCATAGTTGAATGTGCTGACAACATAATCACACAAATTATCAATGGAAATCAAATTTATCAACCCATGGAGGTCTGGATTTGGAGTCACACTCAAAATTAAAGTGGAAAACCACACGACAGGCTGATCCAACTTTGATGTAATGTCCTTAAAACAAGTCAAAATGAGGCTCAGTAGTGCGTGTGGCCTCCACGTGCCTGTATGACCTCCCTACAACGCCTGGGCATGCTCCTGATGGGGTGGCGGATGGTCTCCTGAGGGATCTCCTCCCAGACCTGGACTAAAGCATCCGCCAACTCCTGGACAGTCTGTGGTGCAACATGTCGTTGGTTGATGGAGCGAGACATGATGTCCCAGATGTGCTCAATTGGATACAGGTCTGGGGAACGGGCGGGCTAGTCCATAGCATCAATGCCTTCCTCTTGCAGGAACTGCTGACACACTCCAGCCACATGAGGTCTAGCATTGTCTTGCATTAGGAGGAACCCAGGGCCAACCGCACCAGCATATGGTCTCACAAGGGGTCTGAGGATCTCATCTCTGTACCTAATGGCAGTCAGGCTACCTCTGGCGAGCACATGGAGAGCTGTGCGGCCCCCCAAAGAAATGCCACCCCACACCATGACTGACCCACCGCCAAACCGGTCATGCTGGAGGATGTTGCAGGCAGCAGAACGTTCTCCACGGCGTCTCCAGACTCTGTCACGTGCTCAGTGTGAACCTGCTTTCATCTGTGAAGAGCACAGGGCGCCAGTGGCAAATTTGCCCATCTTGGTGTTCTCTGGCAAATGCCAAACGTCCTGCACGGTGTTGGGCTCTCACCTGTGGACGTCGGGCACTCATACCACCCTAATGGAGTCTGTTTCTGACCGTTTGAGCAGACACATGCATATTTGTGGCCTGCTGGAGGTAATTTTGCAGGGCTCTGGCAGTGCTCCTCCTGCTCCTCCTTGCACAAAGGCGGAGGTAGCGGTCCTGCTGCTGGGTTGTTGCCCTCCTACGGCCTCCTCCACGTCTCCTGATGTACTGGCCTGTTTACTGGTAGCGCCTCCATGCTCTGGACACTACGCTGACAGACACAGCAAACCTTCTTGCCACAGCTCGCATTGATGTCCCATCCTGGATGAGCTGCACTACCTGAGCCTCTTGTGTGGGTTGTAGACTCCCGTCTCATGCTACCACTAGAGTGAAAGCACCGCCAGCATTCAAAAGTGACCAAAACATCAGACAGGAAGCATAGGAACTGAGAAGTGGTCTGTGGTCCCCACCTGCAGAACCACTCCTATATTGGGGGTGTCTTGCTAATTGCCTATAATTCCCACCTGTTGTCTATTCCATTTGCACAACAGCATGTGAAATTTATTGTCAATCAGTGTTGCTTCCTAAGTGGACAGTTTGATTTCACAGAAGTATGATTGACTTGGAGTTACATTGTGTTGTTTAAGAGTTCCCTTTATTGTTTTGAGCAATATAGTGTATAACAATATAGTATATATATATATATATATATATATATATATATATATATATATATATATATATATATATATATATATATATATATATATATATATATATATATATATATATATATATATATATATATATATATATATATATATATATATATATGAAAAATAACAGTTTTTATCAATTTTGAACCGGAGAGTTTTTTTTCATTGACATGTTTTTTGGCAGCCTTCGTCCATTACATACATTACATGTTTTCAGGGGCATGGAATAACAGGTGGTCCTTCTGTCTTCTTTAAACACATACTGTAACATGGCGATATGGCCTCGTGGGAACATTAACACTATAAAGGTGTGTGTCAATTTAACGTTTCTTTTTTTGGAAATGATTTCTCTCTGATATGAAAGATTAGGACCTTAAGCGTCCAAATCCGTACTACAAGAGATGCGTGTTAAGGTTCAGACCAAGCAGCAGGGATCTGAACAAAAACCTTGTACAAAAGATGCCTTCATCCAATGACTCTGATGTGTAATTGAATGGAACTGATTCATGATCAAGCGTTAACCTTCACTGTGCTTTGACACTGTTACTGAAACACAGTGTTTCTGTTAATACAATAGCTAAATGACAATGGTGTGAGGTGATTACAATATTGTATAGACAAGGTATTTAGAAGATAATAATTTTCATTCAAGAAGTAACAGTGCTCAGGCACAGAAAAGTGATTGACAAAATTTAGTGAGAAATTAGTGCTCTGAATTTAGCTATTCAGAGCACTAATTTCTCACTAAATTTTGTCAATCACTTTTCTGTGCCTGAGCACTGTTACTTCTTGAAAACACTCTATCACCACCTGCTGCTGGCTATTTATCAGTATATGCCCTGTTAACCTCAATTAGACTAGGCCACACCCATTCTTGTAACAGAAGATCTCAGGACATGGTAACGCACACATGCTGTGTAGATGGCCTAGTGTACAACCCCAACCCAGTCCTTGAACAAACTAGATAGAATAGAGTTTTTAGAACTGTATGTCGCCTTTCTTCGTGTATTTAAATAACTGGCAGGAAAAGACTGATTTAAATGAATACATAATATACACCCTCCTGTAATAAAGACAGAAGTCACACACGTTGAAGTGAAGGGCAGATCTCTAAACAAGCCAGCAGTTTGTCATTATGCAACATTGAGCTTATACAGTCTTGAAATATTACGTTAAAAACGTTTAATTAATGTTACCTTTCCATGCAATCTTTTAAAAGTACACCACAATACTTCTTCCTTGTTCACCATCCTCTCCCCAGGTAACACCTGTATTGTTTGCGGAACAAACAATGCCTTGAAAAAAAGACTCATGTATGTTCTTCTCTCTACCGTTAACGCCCTTTGTTTGTGTTTTGTGACTACACCACTGGATTTGGGTTCAGATTATGGGGGAGATACCTGCTATCACAAAAAGGGAACAGGTGTAATAGCAAGACCAGTTTGGCGACTCGTTCTTTACCCGAACAGAGGTGAAAGCCTGGAGAGTCTGTCTGCTTATCTCCCCATCTTATCTGAATTTAAGTACACAATCTCTCGAGGTGAGTGAGAATCTGAAACGCCTATATTTGCTCACAGTTCCTTCATCCAGGATATGTGTACCACAGGAACATAGGCTCTGTTTGATGTTTTGTTGATACATTTTTCATAGTAAATAGAATAATGAAAATTGGGGTGCAATGTTATACAACAGCTATCATTCATAAAACCAACATTTTAAGATGTTTTGTATGTAAATTGTAGCTGTGTGTGTGTTTCACAAAAATCAAAAAACCTCTTCTTACACTGAAATATTCTTGAAATGTACATAATCATCTCAAAGGTGTTTAATTGATTGTGGTGTGTACTGAATGTCAGTCATTAAAGGCATGTACGTGTGCAGTTATAAAACAGATTATAAAGTGGAGGATTACAATTCATGGCATTTGAGACATTCAATTGGCTCCACTGTCAGGCACCTGTACACCGCAAAGTCATCCTGCATCATGGAATCCATTTATGACATTACAGAGAGGCTATTGCATGAAAATGTTATGAAGAGAGAGGTTGCTGTCAACTCAATCATCAGTCAAACACACTTCCTTATAAAGTCATCTTTTTAACCAGGCTGGCTGTATTCAAGACTCTGCCCCAAGATAGCATCAACAGAATTTACGTGCACAGAGAGAGAGTCACTGCTCCAAGTACTTTGTCTCTCTCCCTCTTAATCCACTGTTTCCTTTAACACTAGCCCTCCTCATTGGTCAGCAGTAAGGAGACCTAGATGTACTGGAATTTGCAACATCGAAGGCGAACCTGACCTAGCTCTTCTACCGTTGGTGATGTTATTAACCTAGAGCAACCTCTTTGCCGTCAAAGAGTAAGCAGCTGGGGTATCTTTTAATACACTCGTTTTTAAAAATGCATTTGATATCTACGGGCCAGTTGGTGGATTGTGATAATTCTTCTAACTAATCCCTTGGGGTAAATCTGTAACCATGTTTTGGGCTTTGATGAGAAACAACAATCCTGAGGGGGTAACAGAGGACAGTTTTATTCTCTGGTAGTATCACAGCACATATCATGCTAATCAACTGGAACTAGGATATATGTCTGTAATCTGTAATTGATTATTTGTGGTTTAAACAGGAAAAGCACTATTGAGGTACATCATTTCTCTCTTACTTCTCATTTTAAAGTCTACAGTATATGGGTGTGAAATTATGTTGCACAACCTCTGAAAGCATATGAAACTATGAAATTAATTATAGGCCTAATTCTCCCTTTGCTTTTATTTTGCACATGGATCACTTGGAATGAATCGCTGGATGTGCCTCTCAACTGTGATTATGATCATCTTCTACTGGTGAGTTGGATGTTACTTTTACTTTTATGTGTGAAGAAAGACTTGTTTTACATTTGTGCTTTAATCCTATTTGATATTTACCTTTCAAAACCTTCTGACAAAATGCATATTTAAAATGTGATTCCTCAGTCTATTTTATGTATTATTTGGTTGGCTGAAATTAAGATGTTGGTTTTGGTTTCATCATGGTTTGATGTTTAAGATGCAGGCCTTTTGACATATGACCCTATCACATGACAGTGTTGTGAGTGTCTCTTTAGACCTCAAGAGCACAGTCCTGTTATTTGGTACAATACAGTAGCAATGTACTAGTAAGTAACTTAATGTACCTTGTGCAGTAAGTACTAGCATGTCAAGGTTATAAACAAAGACAAGGCCATTGATCCATTTTGCTACAAACATACAATAAGAGGCAATCAATGCATTAATAATGAACCCTCAACCTCCTAGACTTTAATGGTATCTATTGATCCTCAGTGCCCACAACCGAATATCTGCTCCATAATGGATATTTGATGGCAAGCGAAAGTGCTAATGATTGTTTTGTGTGTGCTGCTGCACTAGCCTGCAGCAAGGTGGTCCATTCTTTATTTGTTTTGCCAAGTAAAGCTGTTGATATACAATACCAGTCAAATGTTTGGATACACCTACTCATTCAAGGGTTTTTCTTTATTTGTACTATTTTCTACATTGTAGAATGGTAGAAGACATCAATACTATGAAATAACACATACAGAATCATGTAGTAACCAAAAAAGTGTTCAACAAATCAAAATATTATAATAATATTATAATATTTTATATTTGTTCAAATAGCCACGCTTTGCCTTTGACAGCCTTGCACACTCTTGGCATTCTCTGAACCAGCTTCATGAGGAATGCTTTTCCAACGGTCTTGAAGGGGTTCCCACATATGCTGAGCACTTGTTTGCTGCTTTTCCTTCACTCTAGAGTCCAACTCATCCCAAACCATCTCCATTGCATTGAGGTTGGGTGATTGTGGAGGCCAGGTCATCTGAAGCAGCACTCCATCACTCTCCTTGGTCAAATAGCCCTTACACAGCCTGGAAGTGTGTTTTGGATCATTGTCCTGTTGAAAAAGAAATGATAGTCCCACTAATCGCAAACCAGATGGGATGGCGTATTGCTGAAGAATGCTGTGGTAGCCATGCTGGTTAAGTGTGCCTTGAATTCTAAATAAATCACAGACAGTGTCACCAGCAAAGCACCATCGCACCTCCTCTTTCATGCTTCACGGTGGGAACCAAACATGTGGAGATCGTACATTTCCCTACTCTGCCTCTCACAAAGACACATCAGACCAAAGGACAGATTTCCACCGGTCTAAAGTCCATTGCTCGTGTTTTTTGGCCCAAGCAAGTCTCTTCTTATTATTGGTGTCCTTTAATAGAAGTTTATTTGCAGCATTTGACCATGAGGACCTGATTCATGCAATCTCCTCTAAACAGTTGATGTTGAGATGTGTCTGTTACTTGAAGCAGTTATTTGGGCTGCAATCTGAGGTGCAGTTAATTGCTGATTTCTGAGACTGGTAACTAATGAACTTATCCTCTGCTTCAGAGGTAACTCTGGGCCTTGCTTTCCTGTGGCGGTCCTCATGTGAGCCAGTTTTATCATAGTGCTTGATGGTTTTTGCGACTGCAATTGAAGAAACTTTAAAAGTTCTTGAAATATTCTGTATTGACTGACCTTCATGTCTTAATGTAATAATGGACTGTCATTTCTCTTTGCTTATTTGAGCTGTTCTTGTCATAATATGGACTTGGTATTTTACTAAATAGGGCTATCTTTTGTATACCAACCCTACCTTGTCACAACACAACTGATTGGCTAAAACGCATTAACTTTTAACAAGGCACACATGTTAATTGAAATGCATTCCAGGTGACTACCTCATGAAGCTGGTTAAGAGAACCAAGAGTGCACAAAGCTGTCATCAAGGCAAAGGGTGGCTACTTTGAAAAATCTCAAATATAAAATAATAAAATAAAAATGATTTGTTTAACACTTTTTTGGTTACTACATGATTCCATATGTGTTATTTCATAGTTTGGATGTCCAAACCATTATTCCGCAATGTAGAAAATAGCAAAAATAAAGAAAAACCCTTGAATCAGTGGGCGTGTCCAGACTTTTGTCTGGTACTGTAAGTCATCTGATGCTGCTGTTGTAGAACTTGGAACACATTACTCTGTGATACTAAATTGGGCCTATTTAAAAAATATATGTTTAGTCTGTTCAGATAAAAATTATCCTGTGTTGTTTATGCTCCAAATTGATTTCCAAAAGAAACAATAGGCAATATTTCAACCAATTATCATTGATACTACTGTAAATGGAAAATCATTTCAATTACAATATATTTTCAGTAGTGGGAGCCACCACCCCAACACAACATGCAAATAATTTTAGGCCACCAATCGAAAACGCCGACATTTACAGACTAGTGGAGGAACCAATCACAATGCAGTCTCTGATACTTGTGAAATGCCCAAGCCAATTAAATTGGAGAGGCACATGTCTTTTTTTTACTGGGGGGGAGTTAGTGTATTATCGACAGTTTGATTTTCTCAGACAGATTTTGGTCTGGGAATTTCAATTTTAGGTTTATCAGAGCACATTTTCACGAGACCACGTTGTAAAAGCTTTTCTTATTTAATCTGAACTGCATCAGGTAAGTTGATGTAACGTTATGGTGCTACCTAATTTGCACACAATTGGTAGAACGATAAAAGTGAGGTAAACAAATCAGTTATTTTAAAAGGCTATTTACATGATTGTAGCCTGCTAGATAGTTAGCAATGCTATGTGGTAACGTTATCAAACATTTCAAAATGTGTTTTCGCTTGTAACTAGTTAACTGGTAAGCTAGCAAGCCATGCAGTTAATAAATAAATATATATTTTTGAGCATCCCCAACTGTTCATTGCAGAATAGGCCTTTTTTTCTTGGTTGCTTGATAATGTGTAACGTTATAGACACCTTTTTTGGATGTTATTTACCGGCCGTAACGAGTGTAAATAATGATACCAGTAGTTGCTCAGCGAAACTCCATATTGGTTGATCCACAAATGTATTTTGACACTATAACGCGTGCCGAACTGGTGAATGGGAGTTTGAATCAGAGCTTTTTTTCTGGGCGTTAAGAGTTCTCAGGCAGAGATACCGGTTCTGCTAAATTAGCTGGCTAATTTTTAAAATCAATGACTTGCAATTAGCTACTTGGTTCTTGGTTCTCTCAAGTGCTACCAAACAATTTACAAAATACCGCTTGCTCGCTAAATTTGACTAGTGTATCATTCGTGCCGTAACTATGTAAACAAGGGGTCGCTAATCCACAATACATTTGTAAAACCATCTGTGTATTGGTTGCGCCCGCCCCCAATACCTTGTGTTGGAAACTCCTGCAAGTTTCTCTAGCTGACATTAATAATTGTCGATTTAACTATGTCTTTCAGGATATGCCCAGCGATATTTTGGTTTGCTAGGTTAAGTTTCAGTGGAGTAAATTATACCAACTATATAGCTCGCAGAGAATACTTAAAGGAAGAGTGCCAATGTTAGCAGCACAACTCACGAGCGGATACTGCACTTGTTACATCAATAATTTATGCGATATAATTTTTGCTAGTTAGCCAACGTTAACTACAAACGGCTTAAAAGTTGGAGTTGTTAGACATGGCGAATTGAATAAATAGTTTATCAATTCGTGACTTGGATTTCTTTAGTGACTCCCTCAAATCCTCATAGAATATTTCGAAAGTAGTCATGATTGCAGAAACGGCATGCTACAGTGTTTGTTTCATTTCAGTTGCAAGGCAGAAAGCTAGCGAAGTTAGCTGATTACAAACGGTATGCTTTCTAAAATGTCCATGTGTTACATTGTGTATAGCAATTGTTACATTGCTCTCTCACTCGCACAGATTAAACTTTGCGTGTTTGCAGGAGGAGAGTGTTTGATGTTAATTTGTTTTCTATAATGCCAGCAAGCTTTGGGCCTAAACATCAGTTACAGTATACTCTTGAGATATTTATGATGAGATGCAATGTTAAGTCATTCTTCATGACTTGTCAATACTTCCGCCTGCAAATTACTTGCAAGGTCATTTGTTTGAAAGGATGAAAGTGAACACAGTGCCTCATTGTGGCTTTTTTTGTCAGATGGCCTAATGAGACATGGTTAATTGTTTGGGTTTGCTTATCTCATAATTAGAAGGTGGGTAGCATGGCAGTACACTGGACAGTGAGTTATTGTGTGAAGCTGCTGATGCCTTGTCAGAGAGGGCCATATGTTTGGTAGTTGGCATATTGAGTGTAGGTGGGCTCACTGGTTACATTTTTCAATAGTCAACTATTTGAGTTTATTGAGCTTTATTAGTAAATAAGTCTAGAATTCTCTTTTAATTAACCAGCAGGGATAGACTAGTTCACTTACTAGAAGAATGCCATGTTCCTGTGGCACAGAGTTGAAAACGGTCTTCATGGCACACTTAATTGTTAAACCTTTCAATGGGTAGTTATGGTACAACAAATTCTGGTTTTTGTTTGAGGCTTTTGGGCCACATCGGACACAATCTAGGAGAAATACAGACTTGCTTGAGGTAAAAAAATAAAAATAAACTTAGGCTGCAGTTTGAATCCCAGAGCCGACAAGGGTAACATTATGTGCCCTTGAGCAAGGCACTTAACCCTAATTGCTCCAGGATCACAGTTTATGATGGTTGACCCTGGCTGTGACCCCACTCTCCACGGGTGACTCAGGAAGAGTTAGGATATGCAAAAAGCACATTTCCAATTCACACATGAATACACACTTGTACATGTGTGACATAGGACAACTATAAGCACCCACCAAATTATGTATTTGTCGTAGGGAATTGATGCTGATAACTGCAGTACTATTCACTATCCCCTGGCCAATGCTCCTGCAGCTTCAAGATTTCTTTCTTTGACATACTGTACCAGTCAAAAGTTTGGACACCTACTCATTCAAGGGTTTATTTTTTTAAATGATTTTCTACATTGTAGAATAATAGTGAAGACCAACTATGAAATAACACAAGGAATCATATAGTAACCAAAAGTGTTAAACAAATCAAAATATTTCAAAGTAACCACCCTTTGCCTTGACAGCTTTGCATTTTCTCAACCAGCTTCATGAGGAATGCTTTTCCAACACTCTTGAAGAAGTTCACACACATGTAGAGCACTTGTTGGCTGCTTGTCCTTTACTCTGCGGTCCAAACCATCTCAATTGAGTTGAGGTTGGGTGATTGTGGAGGCCAGGTCATTTGATGCAGCACTCGTCACTCTCCTTGGTCAAATAGCCCTTACACAGCCTGGATGTGTGTTTTGGATCATTGTCCTGTTGAAAAACAAATGATAGTCCCACTAAGCGCAAACCAGATGGGATGGCGTATTGCTGTGGTAGCCATGCTGGTTAAGTGTGCCTTGAATTCTAAATAAATCACAGACCCTGTCACCAGCAAAGCACCATCACACCACCACCTCAATGCTTCACAGAGGAACCACACATGCGGAGATCATCCGTTCACCTACTCTGCGTCTCAGACTCATCAGTTGGAACCAAAAATTGCAAATTAGGATGCATCGGATCAAAGGACAGATTTCCACTGGTCTAATGTCCATTACTCGTTTTTCTTGGCCCAAGCAAGTTTCTTCTTCTTAATGGTGTCCTTTAGAAGTGGTTTCTTTGCAGCAATTCGACCATGAAGGCCTGACTCACGCAATCTCCTCTGAACAGTTGAGATGTGTTACTTGAACTCTGTAGCAGTTGTTTGGGCTGAAATTTCTGAGGCTGGTAACATTAACTCATCAATCAATCACATTTATTTATAAAGATCTATTTACATCAGCCGATGTCACAAAGTGCTATATGGAAACCTAGCCTAAAACCCCAAATGGCAAAAAATGCAGATGTGGAAGCCCAAAACCTCCTAGAAAGGCAGGAACCTAGGAAGAAACCTGAAGGAACCAGGCTCTGAGGGGTGGCCAGTCCTCTTCTGGCTGTGCCAGGTTGAGATGTTCATAGATGACCAGCAGTTCGATAATAATAATCAGTGGTTGTAGAGGGTGCAACAGGCCAGCACCTCCGTAGTAAATGTCAGTTGGCTTTTCATAGCCGAGCGTTCAGAGTTAGAGACGGCAGGTGCGGTAGAGAGTTGAAAACAGCAGATCTGGGACAAGGTAGCACGTCCAGTGAACAGGTCAGGGTTTTATAGCCGCAGACAGAACAGTTGCAACTGGAGCAGCAGCATGACCATTTGGACTGGGCAAAGCAAGGCGTCATCAGGCCATGTAGTCCTGAGGCATGTTCCTAGGGCTGAGAGAGGACTATAACACACTCCGGACAGGGCCAACCGGGCATGATATAAACCCACCCATTTTGCCAAAGCACAGCCCCCACACCACTAGAGGAATATCTTACTACCCTGAGACATGGCCGAGTACCCACGACATTCTCCCCCATGGCACGAACCCGAGGGGGGGGGCACCAAGCTTGACAGGAAGTTCTCGGCAGAGACTCAACCCACTCAAGTAATTCACACCTCCTAGGGGGACTGCATGGAAGAGCGCCAGTGACTCATCGCCATATTAGGGTTAGAGGCAGAGAATCCCAGTGAAGAGAGGGAAACCAGCCAGGCAAAGACGGCAAGGGTGGTTCTAACCTCCAGTACCTTTCTGTTCACCGTCACACCCCTGGGCTAGACTATACTCAATCATAGGGCCTACTGAACAGAGGAGTCTTAAAGGTTGAGAACGAGTCTGCGTCTCTCGCACGGATAGGCAGAGCATTCCATACAAATGGAGCACAATTGAAGAAATTCTAGGGACAATAAGGAGGCCTGCATCTTTTGACCGTAGCGTACATGTATGTATGTATGTACGGCAGGACCAAATCAGAAAGATGTGTAGGAGCAAGCCAATGTAATGCTTTGTAGGTTCAGTACAACCTTGAAATCAGCCCTAGCCTTAACTTCTTGCAGATCATTGGGACGCTAGTGTCCCATTTCAACAACTTCCAACTTTCATGAAATCACAAGTGCAATACATCAGAATAAAGCTTAACTTGTTGTTAATCCAGCCGCCGTGTCAGATTTCAAAAATGCTTTACTGCGAAAGCAAACAATGCGATGATCTGAGGACAGCGCCCAGCACACACATGCATAACAAATCATTTTCAACCAGGGAGTTGCGACACGAAAGTCAGATAGCGATGTATTATATGCCTTACCATTGAAGATCTTCTTCTGTTGGCACTTCAAAAGGTCCCTGTTACATCACAAATGGTTATTTTATACGATAAACTAATTTATATCCATTAAAACTCAGTTTAGCTGGCACGCTTCAGTCAATAATCCACTCGTTTTCCATCCTCTAAAATGTATACAAAATAAATCCCAAATGTCACCAATAAACTTATCCAAACAAGTAAATCAATGTTTATAATCAAACCTTAGGTACCCTAATACGCAAATAAACATTTAAGACGTAGAATCTTTGTCTTTACCGGAGAAAAATACCAAAGAATGCGCTCTCATTCATGCACTTGGAAACACTGCAGCCAAAATGGGAGCCACCTAGAAAAACTACAATTTCTGGCTAATTTTTCCAAAAACCAGCCTGAAACTCTTTCTAAAGACTTGACATCTAGTTGAACGCCTAGGAACTGCAATCGGACATGATTTTGCCCTACTATAGAAGTGCCAGCCATTGAAATCAGTGGTAGGATGACTTTTTTGGGGGGGGGGTATTTGTCCTCTGGGTTTTGCCTGCCATTTCAGTTCTGTTATACTTACAGACATCCGGATGACAAAATACCACCCCTTGTCCCAAAGAAGTTAACAGGAAACCAGTGTAGAGAGGCTACCACTGGAATAATGTGATCACATGTTGTTGTTTTTTGTTCTAGTCAGGATTCTAGCAGCCATGTTGAGCATTAACTGATGTTTATTTGTGCTTTAACCGGGTAGCCAGAGAGTAGAGCATTGCAGTAGTCTAATCTAGAAGTGACAAAATGCCACCATCCTCTTCCTTATGTCTGAAACACAGGCTTCAAGGAAAGGCAATTGAGAATTCACCACGTTTCATCGAAATGTTCAGCTGTGTGTTGTCCACATAGCAGTGAAAGTTAACATTATTTCCGAATGATGTCACCAAGAGCTGTATAGTGTAAACAATAGAAGTCCTAAAATGGAACCTTGAGGAACACTGAAATTTACAGTTGATTTGTCAGAGGACACACCATTCAGAAACAAACTCCTATCTTTCTGACAGATAAGATCTAAACCAGGTCAGAACCTTTCTGTGTAGACCAATTTGGGTTTGTCAATGGTATCAAAAGCAGCACTAAGGTCTAGGAGCACGAGGACAGATGCAGAGCCTTCGTCTGACGCCGTTAAAATGTAATTGCACTCACGAAGGTCGTACGTCTCAGTGCTATGATGGAGTCTAAAACCAGACTGAAGCGTTTTGTATACATTATTTGAATTCAGGAAGGCATATTGAGAGGAATGGGAGATTCAATATAGGCCAGCATTTAAAAAAATAATACATCTTGTTCAAGATTTTGATTTTTCAAGAGGCTTTATTACTGCTACTTTTAATGAGTTTGGAACACAGCTGGTGTATAGGGAGCCATTTATTATGTTCAACATAGTAGGGCCAAGCACAGGAAGCAGCTCTTTCAGTAGTTTAGTTGGAATAGGGTCCAGTATGCAGCTTGAAGGATTAGAGGCCATTACTAATTTCATGAATATGTCAAGAGATAAAGGATTAAACAACTTGCATGTCTCCCTTTATCCTAGGACCTGTCAGTGTTGTGCAGACTCAGGACAACTGAGCTTTAAAGAAATATGCAGATTTAAAGAGGAGTCTGTAATTTGCTTTCTAATGATAATGATCTTTTCATCAAAGTTCATGAATTTATCACTGCTGACGTGAAAGCCATCCTTTCTTGGGGAATGTTTTTTAGTTAGCTTTGTGACCGTATCAAACATACATTTTGGATTGTTCTTATTCTCCCCAATTACGTTGTAAAAATAGGATGATCGAGCAGCAGTGAGGGCTCTTCGATACTTCACAGTACTGTCTTTCCAAGCTAGTAGGAAAAGACTTCCAGTTTGGTGTAGCCCCATTTCCTTTCCAATTTTCTGGAAGCTGGCTTCAGGGCTCGGGTATTTTCTGTATACCAGGGAGCTAGTTTCTTATGACAAATGTTTTTTGTTTTTAAGGGTGCGACTGCATCTAGGGTATCACACACGGTTAAATTAAGTTCCTCAGTTAGATGGTTAACCTATATTTATTATTTAAAAAAAATATGTACTCCCGATGTCCTTGGATACATTGGGGGAGTCTGGAAGGGCATCAAAGAATCTTTTGGTTGTCCCAAAATTTGTAGCACAGCTTTTGATGATCCTGGGTTGGGATCTGGGCAGACTTGGTTGCAAACATAAAATGGTGGTACGATTAGTCCAGGATTGTGGAAAAACATTAAGATCAACAATATTTATTCCACAGGACACAACTAGGTCCAGAGTATGACTGTGGCAGTGAGGTAGGTCCAGAGACATGTAGGACAAAATCCACTGAGTTGATGATGGCTCAAAGTTTTTTGGAGTGGGTCTGGATTTTTCCATGTGAATATTGAAGTCACCAAAAAGTAAAATATTTGCCATGACTACAAGGTCCGATGGGAACTCCGTGAGCAACGCTGTATATGGCCCAGGAGGCCTGTAAACAGTAGCTATAAGAAGTGGTTGAGTAGGCTGTATAGATTTCATGATGAAAACGCAGGCTTTTATTTATTTTAATTGACACACACTGTCTCAATGGGGATAGCTGAGCTGACTACACTGTGCTTGTGGCAGACTTCACTAAGCTGGCAATCTCATTGTGGAGCTAAATCAAATTGATTTCTAAAGCCCTTCTTACATCAGCTGATGTCACAAAGTGCTGTACAGATATCCAGCCTAAAACCCCAAACAGCAAGCAATGCAGGTGTAGAAGCAGGGTGGCAAGGAAAAACTCTCTAGGAAGGCCAGCACCTAGGAAGAAACCTAGGGGAACCAGGTTGAGGGGTGGCCAGTCCTCTTCTGGCTGTGCTGGGTGGTGATTATAACAGAACATGGGCAAGATGTCCATGGATGACCAGCAGGGTCAAATAATAATAGAGGAGTTAGAGCCCTGTCTATGTTCTTATGAGAAGCAAACACCCCTCCAGCTAGGATGGAGTCCGTCACTTCTCAGCAGTCCAGGCTTGGTCCTGTTTGTGGGTGAGTCCCAGAAAGAAGGCCACTTATCTACAAATTCTGTATTTTTGGGAGGGTCAGAACCGTTTTCAACCAGCAATTGAGTTGTGAGACTCTGCTGTAGAGCTCATCACTCCCCCTAACTGAGACGGGGCCAGAGACAATTACTTGGGCTGTAGACAATCTTTCTAGTTATCCTTTGCATCAGAGGTAACTCTGGGTTTTCCTTTCCTGTTGCGGTCCTCATGAGAGCCAGTTTCATCATAGCGTTTGATGGTTTTTGCGACTGCACTTCTTGAAGTGTTCCGGATTAACTGACCTTCATGTCTTAAAGTAATGGACTGTCATTTCTCTTTGCTTATTTGTGCTGTTTTTGCCTTAATATGGACTTGGCCTTTTACTGAATAGGGCTATCTTCGGTATACCACCCCTTCCTTGTCACAACAGAACTGATTGGCTCAAATGCATTAAGAAGGAAATCAATTCCATAAATTAACTTTTAACAAGTCACACCTTTTTAATTGAAATGCATTCCAGGTGACTACCTCCTGAAGCTGGTTGAGAGAATGCCAAGTGTGTGCAAAGCTGTCATCAAGGCAAAGGGTGGCTACTTTGATTCAATCTTTTTTTTTAATGACATGATTTGATAGTTTTGTCTTCACTATGATTCTACAATGTAGAAATAAATAAAAAAATACAGGAAGATCCTTGAATGAGTTGGTGTCAACTTTTGACTGGTACTGTATGTCTGAGTATATAGACATTTTAACTGGAATCATGCTCTATAGGATTTAGCCTGTGACTGTGGGTTAACACTTAGCTCATGGTCCATTAGCTCATGAAACATCTCTGTAGTGTATGGGAGGGTGAGCGAGAAGCTACAGCATAGGGTGTTTGTTAGACTCCCTCAGGCGAAGAGCACGAGTTTCTTTCAAGTTGCATCAAGATGGTATGAGGTGGTAACTGTCCCCTTTCCTCTGTTCTGTACCTCAGAAGGACTGTAAACGTGCTCCCTCTTCTGTGTACTTTACCATCAAGGACATTGTGTAGTCATGTGTGCAGTCCTCTCCACTGATCCTGCCCCCCCACTTGTTAGTGGTGTTTGGACTTATCTGTGTTGTAGGCTAAATGTTGCATTCAGTATGACCCCTGTGTACTCAAAGACCCCTGTTGAAAAGGCTTTCAACTTTACTTTCTGAGTAATCTCACTAACCATTCAAATGCTCCATATTGGCACCATTGCCAGCTGTCAGATGAAACACTGATATGCCAATTCTAAATTGTTGCAAAAGAGAAAGAAATACCAGAGCTCTGAATTGTCAAACTCATACTGTCACTACATGTAAGTACCTCAGATTCTGATTGCACAAAAGGGAGGTAGGGATTTACTCCAACATTGGGTCTTGTGGTGAGCTTCCTGTTGGAACAGACCACTCTACGTGTCACTCAGTCTCCTAATTCTGCTGCGGACTGTGAGAGATTGCTTAACCATTCGGAAGGGTTATGGGAACATCCCGCTTATAGAGTACTGTGTTCCTGACATCCTGCCTTGGCCACTGTTTTTCCACAGGGATTGTCGGTGGTTTAGGCTCTTATGGAATCACTCAACAAATAAAGATTACAAACTCCGTGCAACACCAACTCTGTTGATTCTCAGTTTCATATTGAGCATTTTTCAAACATGGCCTTTCCAATCCAACACAAGGCTTTTGATTCCATCACCTTCAAAGCTCCATACAATTCTCTCAACTATACCTGTTTGCAACAAGTTGGGTTCATAGATGGAGCTAAACAAAATTAAACCGTGACCAGAAATTACTTGTGCTCTTAGTAAGCCACCATGTTGCAGCTTTTCTCAGAAGCTGCACTACCAGCCCTTTGAATGGCACAATAAATGCAATGTTCTGCTCATTACTGATGAAAGGGGGGGTTTGCCATCTCCTACAAGTGTCCTGCTTTGAAACAGCACAGGGGGAAAAATAAATGTTCCACTTAATTGGATGCCTGTGGCTTGGCACCCTCCCAAACATAGTTAAAAAGAGATTATCTGCAGGAGTCCAATTTTGCAGCAAGGGCTTTCCATGTCAGTAAGGCAGAGGTAATTTGAATCAAATTATACTTGTCTTGGAATCTAGGCACATTTGTCTTAGAAAAAAATAAAGTTGCTTTCTTTACAAATTTACAGCACTCCTGGGATGTTGAGTTCCAATTGTGTTGCATTTTTAGTTGTGGATATACACTAGTTTTTTGCCCTATGGTACGGGATTTTGCTGCAATATTTATTTATATTTGTGTCTTTAGATGTAGGTTTCAAAGTTGGGAAACATTAGTTTAGTGATGCAGCTTTTGAATTTGCACAAGTAGTGAAGGCTGGGGCACAGGTGTTCTTCAATCCCTCCTTGTTATATGCTCCTCTGAAGCCCTCTGTCCACAAGTATGTGGACACCCCTTCAAATGAGTGGATTTGACTAGTTCAGCCACACCCGTTGCAAATGAGAGCATAAAATCGAGCACACAGCCATGCAATCTTCATAGACAATCATTGGCAGTAGAATGTCCTTAATGAAGAGCTCCGTGGCATGTCATAGGATGCCAAGTTTCCAACAAGTCAGTTTGTAAAATTTCTGCCCTGCTAGAGTTCCCTGGTCAACACAGAGAAAAGAGTCGGCCAGAGAATTGAACCCTGTGGCACCCCCATAGACTGCCAGAGGTCCGGACAACAGGCCCTCCGATTTGACACACTGAACTCTATCAGAGAAGTAGTTGGTGTACCAGGCGAGGCAGTCATTTGAGAAACCAAGTTGAGTCTGCTGATCAGAATGTGGTGATTTACAGTGTCGAAAGCCTTTTCCAGGTCGACGAATACGGCTGCACAGTAATGTCTCTCATTGATGGCGGTTATGATATCGTTTAGGGCCTTGAGCGTGGCTGAGGTGCACCCATGACCAGCTCTGAAACCAGTTTTCATAGCGGAGAAGGTACGGTGGGATTTGAAATTATCAGTAATCTGTTTCTTGACTTGGCTTTCGAGGACCTTAGAAAGGCAGGGTAGGATTGATATAGGTCTGTAGCAGTTTGGGTCTAGGGTGTCTCCCCCTTTGAAGAGGGGGATGATCGCAGCACCTTTCCAATCTTTGGGAATCTCAGACGATACGAGAGGTTGAACGGGCTAGTAATAGGGGTTGCAACAATTTTGGCGGCTAATTTTTAGAAAGAGGGTCCAGATTTTGTAGGGGTCCAGATTTTGCCTCTTTCAGAACATCAGCTATCTGGATTTGGGTGGGGCTTGGGTGAGTTGCTGTGGAGGGTACAGGGCTGTTGACCGGAGTACGGGTAGCCAGGTGGAAAACATGGCCAGCTGTAGAAAAATACTTATTGAAATTCTCAATTATAGTGGAATTATTGGTGGTGAGTGTTTCCTAGCCTCAGTGCAGTAGGCAGCTGGGAGGTGCTCTTATTCTTCATGGACTTTAGTGTCCCAGAACTTTTTTGCGTTTGTGCTACAGGATGAACATTTCTGTTTTGAAAAAGCTAGCCTCAGCTTTCCTAACTGCCTGTGTATATTGGTTCCAAACTTCCCTGAAAAGTTGCATATCGCGGGGTCTATTTGATGCTAATGCAGTACGCCACAGGATGTTTTTGTTCTGGTAAAGGGCAGTCAGGTCTGGAGTGAACCAAGGGCTATATCTGTTCCTGGTTCTATGTTTTTTTTTATGGGGCATGCTTATTTAAGATGGTGATGAAGGCACTTTTAAAGAATAACCAGGCATCCTCTACTGACGGAATGAGGTCAATATCCTTCCAGGATACCCGGGCCAGGTCAATTAGAAATGCCTGCTCGCCGAAGTGTTTTAGGGAGAGTTTGACAGTGATGAGGTTTAGTCGTTTGACTGCAGACACATTAGATGCAGGCAATGAGGCAGTGATTGCTGAGATCTTGGTTGAAAACAGCATAGGTGTATTTGGAGGGCAAGTTGGTTAGGATGATATCTATGAGGGTGCTCATGTTTACAGATTTGGGGTTGTACCTGGTAGGTTCATTGCTGATTTGTGTGAGATTGACGGCATCAAGCTTAGATTCTAGGATGGCCGGGGTGTTAACCTCTTGAAGCTAGGGGGCACTATTTTTATGTTTGGAAGAATAATGTTCCCAAAGTAAACAGCCTTTTTCTCAGGACCAGATGCTAGAATATGCATATAATTGACAGATTAGGGTAGAAAACACAAGTTTCCAAAACTGTCAAAATATTGTCTGTGAGTATAACAAAACTGATATTGCAGGCGAAATCCTGAGAAATCAAACCAGGAAGTGCCTCCTATTTTGAAAACTCCATGTTCCATAGCCTCCCATTGCTCAATTTAAAGGAATATCAACCAGATTCCTTTTCCTATCGCTTCCTCAAGCTGTCAACAGTCTTCAGACATAGTTTCAGGCTTTTATTTTGAAAAATGAGCCAGAACGATAACATTGTGTCAAGTGGTCACATGAGTTTTGCTCGCACAACAGACTTTGGATAGGTATTGCTTTTCCCTCTCCTACTGTGAAAGACATTTGCGGTTGATATGTTATCGATTATATTTTTTAAAAACCTGAGGATTGATTATAAAAAACGTTTGACATGTTTCTGTACACATTACGGATATTATTTGGAATTTGTCTGTGTTGTTGTAACCGCTCTTTCCTGTGGATTTCTGAACATAATGTAACAAATAAATGGAGGTATTTTGGATATAAAAATAATCTTTATGGAACAAAAGGAACATTTGTTGTGTAACTGGGAGTCTCGTGAGTGAAGACATCCGAAGATCATCAAAGGTAAACGATTAATTTGATTGCTTTTCTTATTTGCGTGACTAAGCTACCTGATGCTAAGTGTACTTAATGTTTTGTCAACCGATCGATAAACTTACACAAACGCTTGGATTGCTTTCACTGTAAAGCATCATTTCAAAATCTGAGACGACATGTGGATTAACAAAAGGCTGAGCTGTGTTTTGCAATATTGCACATGTGATTTCGTGAATATGAATATTTTTAGTAATATTATTTGACTGAGGCGCTATGCTATTCAGTGGTTGCTGATGACAATTATCCCTCTTAAGGGATGGGTAGCGTAAAGTTGCATGTCCCAGTTTAGGTTACCTAGCAGTATGTGAAGATGGACGGGGGGGGGGGGGGGGTCAAATCAATTCACATATGGTGTCCAGGGCACAGCTGGGGCAGAGGGTGGTCTATAGCAAGTGGCAACAGTGAGAGACTTGTTTCTGGAAAGGTGGTTTTTAGAAGTAGAACCTCAAATTATTTTGGCACAGACCTGGATAGTAAGCCTGCAGAATTCTGTCTATCTCTGCAGTTGATTGCAACTCCGCCCCCTTTGGCAGTTCTATCTTGTCGGAAAATGTTAGGGATGGAAATTTCAGGGGGTTTTTGGGGTCTTCCTAAGCCAGCATTTAGACACGGCTAGGACATCCGGGTTGGCAGAGTGTGCGAAAGCAGTGAATAAAGCACACTTAGGGAGGAGGCTTCTAATGTTAACATGCATGAAAACAAGGCTTTTACGGTTACAGAAGTCAACCAATGAGAGCACCTGGGGAATAGGAGTGGAGCTAGGCACTGCAGGGCCTGGATTAACTGCTACATCACCGGAGTAGGATAAGGGTACGGCTTAAGGCTATAAGAACTGGTTGTCTAGTGCGTTCGGAACCGAGTAAAATTAGCAGGTTTCTGGGCGCAATAGAATAGATTCAAGGCATAATGTACAGACAAAGGTATGGTAGGTTGTGATTACATTTGAAGGTAAACCTAGGCATTAAGTGATGATTAGAGATATTGTCTCTAGAAATGTAAACCAGCTGATGTCACTGCATGTGTGGGAGGTGGAACTAAAGTGTTGGCTAGACATATTGAGCAGGGATAGAGGCTCTACAGTGAAATAAGACAATCACAAACCAGAACAGCAATGGACAAGGCATATTGATATTAGGGAGAGGCATGCATACCCGAGTGATCATAGGGGTCCAGTGAGTAGTTAGGCTGGCTGGAGATACTGTGATTCAGACAGTTAGCAAGCTCGTTCAAGATGGCCGTACTTCTTCATTACACAAAGGAATAACCTCAACCAATTTCTAAACACTGGTGACATCCAGTGGAAGCGGTAAGAACTGCAAGAAGGTCCCTTAGAAATCTGGATTCCCAATGACAAAAAGTGACCTCAAAACAAAACAGTGGTTTGTCCTCTGGGTTTCGCCTGCTCAATAAGTTCTGTTTTACTCAGACTTGATTCAAACCGTTTTAGAAACTCTAGTGTTTTCTATCCAATCTACGAATAATATGCATATCTTATCTTCTGGGGATGAGTAGCAGGCAGTTGAATTTGGGCATGCATTTCATCCGGACGTGAAAATACTGCACCCTGTCACCAAGAATTTAAAGACATTGGTGTTTATGCTTAGGTACAGTCATGCAACGATTGTGCTTTTTTTTGCAAATGTGCTTTTGTTAAATCATCGCCCTGCGTTGCATTGATTATATGCAACGCAGGACACTATAGAAAGTATCTAGTAATATCATCAACCATGTGTAGTTAACTAGTTATTATGATTTATTTATTTTTATACGATAATTTTAATGCTAGCTAGCAACTTACCTTGGCTTCTTACTGCATTCGTGTAACAGGCAGACTCCTCGTGGAGTACAATGAGAGGCAGGTGGTTAGAGCGTTGGACTAGTCAACTGTAAGGTTGTAAGATTGAATCCCCGAACTGACAAGGTAAAAAATTGACGTTCTGCCCCTGAACAAGGCAGTTAACCCACCATTCCTAGGCAGTCATCGAAATTAAGAATGTGTTCTTAATTAACTGACTTGCCAAGTTAAATAAAGGTGTAAAGAAAATCTAAATCTGTGTCCAAATCGGTGGCCTTAATTTAATCGGTCGACCTCTAATCTATACAGTACCTGTTTGACAACACACACAATATTCAGTCTATTCTTGATCTTCAGCATTCTCCACATTTATTCCACACATCTGACTTCCCCTTTACCTGAGCAACCTATAAACTCAATAGTTTAATATTTATTTTTCACATACTCTGCATCCGTTTTGCCGTTACGGTGTTGAGTTTGTTATAGCTAATTTATTGATGTGCTTTAGGCACGGCCTGCCCGTTCATTAGACGGCCAAATAGGGCTGCATTTTCTGAGCTAAACTGATCAAGACTCGCCACCAACAGCGCACACAACCTCACATTCTGCCCAAAAACAATGATGATTTCAACCAGTGCGGTATGGGCTTTTTAAGTGGGCGCTGATGCCGCCCTTTGATAAGCAGTGCCCACTTCAACAAAGGCAGGGGCACAAATATTTGCTTGTCCATTCCCAGCGCGCCTCTCCAGGGTGCTGTTGGAGACTCATCTCTGCAGCGCTCCAGCAACATTCAGTCAAAAAAATGATCTTACATAAATCATGTAACTGATATGGTAGAAAGAGTATGTGTCCTTTTCTGTAGCCTACAGGCTACAGATAAAATGTATGACAATGTAATGTGATGAATAATACTAGTACTGTGTGAATCCAATGTCTGAGTTTGACAAGTGTTGCTCGCGGTTTGAGCAAGAAACCCGTAACTGATTTGATAAATTGAACTAAGTGCAGTGCGTAAATAACATATGAATAGGCTACATGTAGGCCAATCAACTTTCTAGGGGAATGCTTTTTGTTGTATTTTGTGCATATTCTGGAGTGATGAATCACGCTTCTCCCTCTGGCAGACCGACGGACATCTGGGTTTGGCCTATGCCAGGAGAAGGCTACCTGCCCGAGTCCATTGTGCCAACTGTAAAGTTTGGTGGAGGAGGAAAAATGGTGGCTGTTTTTCATGGTTCGGGCTTCGCCCCTTAGTTCCAGGGAAGGACAATCTTAACATTACAGCATACAATGACATTCTAGATGATTCTGTGCTTCCAAAGTGAGGTTCATACAGAAATGGTTTGTTGAGATCAGTCTGGAAGAACTTGACTGGCCTGCACAGAGCCCTGACCTCAACCCCATCAATCACCTTTGGAATTAAATGGAAGGCTGACTGCGAGCAAGCTCTAATCGCCCGATCTCACCAATGCTCTTGCTCTCTTCTCCCAGAAGACTGGAGGTTGTTATATCCGCAAAGGGGACCAAGTCTATATTAATGCCCCTGATTTTGGAATGGTCTGTTTGACAGTGTTTTTAAATATATATATATATATATATATATATATATATATATATTCACACACAGTATATGACCAAAACTATGTTGGTGTAGTCTACACATCAGTGTCTCCTGCTGGGTGTCCTGCAGGATGGTGAAGCAGTGACGAAACCCCAAGCTGTGTAAACAAGATATTTCGGCAGTGCAGCCGCTCTACTTCTGGTTACTGGGGCAGCAGCACTGGAAAATCATGAATGCCCTGTCGATCCCACTTTTCCCATCAGGAAAATGTCTGCGCCACTGATTCTGCTTCTGTATGGGGAATTCCAGTGATGATCACAGCAAAGACTATCCTTCCGAGGGTCGTCTCTGGCTGTCTGAAATGTGTCCGACCCACCGTGGAATACTAATTGAAGCAGTGTTCACAGCCCCTTGTTGTATCCTCCACCACGACAAGTAGCCCGTGCCAAACGGAGGGATCCTCAAGATCTTTAATCCACTATTAGCAGATCGGTTTAGTAAACCGAGGAGGCTATTGGCCATAAGTCTATTTTGGACCGCTATCTTTTTCAACCCCAGCTAAAGGGAAATAGATGGAAGTTATTGACCACTCTTATTAGCCCACAGATTTAGCTGGATTGATTATTCTAAGGAGCCTGATTTTAAGCTGCTGAAGGATTTGTTTGAGTAGTGCAGAATTGTGAGTTTGTGTGTCAAAAGAAAGCTTTTGAATTGCCCTCAAAAGGTAAACACTGCTTGGACCCCCCCATAAGCCTTGATAAAGTAAATCACACCGTGAGGATGTTCTTTAAACTGCAGAGTTCAGTTTTCCATACCCTTTAGTGAGACAAAAATGCCCTTGTATTCATGCTGGAGAGGGAGAGATAAAGGAATGGGGATTAGCGGATGAGACTGAGGAAACGGCCAGGCCTGAATGGGACGGATGGAGTTTGTCACCACGTCAGACTTCCTGTTACCCCAGGCCTACTCCGCGGGGACAAAGTTCACAGGGCTGTTTAGGGCAGATTGCAGGAGGTGCTGATGGCTCCTTCTCTGGAAAACAAACATGGCCCCTAACTATGACTACTAAGAGCTGGCCTGGCGGAACAGGCTGCTGCTCTGCTACGGTCCTCCTGTGCAGTCACACTTTATTTGAGTGTAACGAATACTTTGTCTTGCCAAAAAACAGCGATTTCCCACAAGGACTGCTGGTGATTTACTGTCATCAGAGCCAAGAACAAGTCGAAACAACTGATATTTATTTTAAATAATTTATATCACCGTAGTGATGTAGTATTTTTGAAAGTGTCTTATTTTCTTTGATATATATATTTTTGTTCTAGTTGGCTGTACCTGCACCTTAACACCCTTTTTCCATCCCTTTTTTAAATTTATTTTTTAAATAGGGAGACTATTTTTTTCCAATATTTTTATTTCAATGATTGATCAACTTGTTTTCTCATGGCTCGCTCTTGTCCCTCTGTAGCAGACATGGTGAACAATATGTTTGAAACATCGATTCTAAATGAAGTCACAGTATCTAATCACAATACATACAATATTTATTGCGATTCTCAAGATTCTATCGGCATTTACGCATCGTGATATCGTATCGCAAGGTCCCTGGCCATTCCCAGCCCTATGTAGTAGGCTGACAAACTAGAAGAGGAGAAAAAAAGCCTTGCCTAAACTTAATTTTCTTCAAAGCCATCACTTATATATCAGGGTGTCCGTTTGGAAAATGTGGCACCGGACATTTGACCGGCAACATTTTAATTTATGTGACCGTTGAGAAAATCTGCAGGACCATATGCATTGGGTGCATAACCTGATTCGAGCGTCCACTAACGGTGCTCAGAATTACAGAAATCTCATTTAGATTTGGTTAATTCATATTAACAGAACATGCAAGTTGAAGATGCAATGCTGTGCGGTCCTTCATACCAAATTCTGATGCACACTTTAAAGATGTTAAAACAACTGTCCACGTTTTAGTTTTCCTCAGCCACCAAGATGAGTAACGAACAGCAGTATCATTAGCCTATGTCAATCTAGTGGAACATTTTAGGGGGTTAGATCAGCTTTAATATTGCGGATTGTGGCTTCTATCAATGTAAAATATAAACGCAACAATTTCATAGAATTCATGAGGAAATCAGTCAATTTGAAATAAATAAATTAGGCCCTAATCTATGGATTTCACATGACTGGGAATTTGGATATGCATCTGGTCACAGTTGCCTTACAAAAAAAAGGGCTTCAGGTGCTCTTAAAGGTATTTTTGTGCATTTAAAATCGCTAAAATACAATTGTGTTCATCACGAACTCTACATGTACATATTACCTCAACTAACCCGGTTCCCCCGCACATTGACTCTGTTCCCGTACCCCCTGTATTTAACCTCGCTATTATTTTACTGCTGCCTTAATTATTTGTTACTATTTAAAAAAAGATATATATATTTTTTTACATAACACTTTTCCCCCTCCCTAGCGTTTCAAAACGGTCACGTAAATAAGTGCTGAAATTCATTATTTTAAAAGATGGAGATGAAGGAAAAATACTGTTTTGAAACAGCTAGCTGTGATACAATATTGTCAAATGTCCCGATGTGTAAATATAGTTTAGATACAATTTGACTACATTCTTGAATGGTTTCTCATTTTGTTCTTGACCAAAGTTGAACCCTATTTAAGGGAATACATTTGTTATTCTGAGAGCTTGAAAAACAAAGTTGTGTTGTGTTTCCAAGGGAATCCCCGTGCGTGCACCTGTGCAGAGATTACCTCCATGTGGCCCCTTGGGAACACTCATCTCCGTGGCTCAAATCACTAATGGGAGATGGGAATTTAGCGAATGACAATGGGCATTTCTAACTGATTTGGAACACTCAGACATTCAGAGAGAATAAAGGGGGAATGGGCGGTCTTGTAGGGCGCACAGTCAGCCTGTATTACTGTTTAAACACAGCACACTGGAGCCCTCTCCACATGAATGTCCCTCCATTATGACACAATTTTAACCTCTCAGTGGCAAGGAAGCACTATGGACTACGTCTTAATTTCTCCCTCAGCCATAGATGTATATCTATGGACATCAACATTGTGGTGCTTGCTCTTGGAGTGCTGCATCGGATGACAAAACATGTTCTTTCTTCCAGTTATTCACTGTTCAGGACAACGTGCCATTTCAATGAATTTGTCATTGCTCATACTCTGGTGGATGAAAAACAAAATCCTGGAGGGTTGTTATCAGTAGGTGTCATAGATAACCACTGAATCATGTCACAAGGCTGGCTTGCAGTGAATCACATCAGGGTTTAAATTTGTCATAGTTTAGTGTGAAATGGTTGAATTTGAAAATTACGTATTCCATTACCCAAAACTCTTGTCTGAGTGTGACAGATGGCTGGCATTGTCAACAAGGATTAGGACATGGTTTGTTTTTCTCAGGTGATTAACGCAAGACATATTTTTACTCAACAGATGACCCTCACAGGTATCTACCATATACCACTCATCCCCATGTTTGTTGGGAAAATTGCCTCAAGTAGCCCTAAGGCTCGACACACGTAAAGGATATGCTCTAATCTACAGAAAAACTAATAAATTATATAATTGTTTCAACAAGTCTCCGTTGAGCCTTTGAGAGGGTCACTTTTAGGGTTGGTTATCATTCATTAGATTAGTTTTACCCCAGTCCGTCCCAGCCCAGCTGCTCTCTCTGCTTTGTGGGAGATGATATTTTCGGGGTCCAGCCCAGAGTTGGATTAGAACCTCTGGCTCTAGACTCCAATCTATTGTGTGTGTGTGGGAGTCCTGGGCGGAACGTGGTCACTGCTCTAGAACCCAGATGTGTTCCCTCAGGAGGTCCATTCCAGGGCTGGGCCCATAGCTTTTATTCTATGACATCACTAGTCCATTAGCCCACAGACTTTAATCCACAATAACAACTCCACCAGACTCAACAGCTGTCTGGAATATACAGGCGTTATTCTGTGTTTGCTTTAATCTGTATGATCATGTACTGTACTTCACCCTAACAGCCAGCTATGTTTTGTGTGTCAATATCAGAGGAATGTTCAAATCTGATGTCTGACTGGAATTTGAGCTTAAATCTTTTGGCAGCATATTTGTTAGTTTACAAACAATGCTTGGAATTTTGACACGGGCCATTATTATAACACTTTTGTTTTCCTACCCATATGAGAAAGTCCTAATGGACAGTAACTGTTGGGGGGGGGGATCCTCATGTAAAAGAAAAAGGCTATCATTCAAGCTATGCACATCATGAAGGGCTCAATATGAATCTGTTTTGCAATTGTTCTTGAATGTGTGGGTTCCCAGAGCACGCTGATGAAATCCAGCCCGGTCTGGAGCAGGGGTTGAAGCTGGAAGTTGGCTCTCTGGACTGGGGTCCCTGCAGTGGGAGTATCTATGGCCAAATAAAATCTAGCCCAGACACTGAGCAACAGAGATCAAATGCTTCAGGGGCAAACCGGAGGCCAGGAAGTGTGCTAATATCAACCCAGTATCTCTGTGGGGCTGTGTCCTATACATTGTGTTGTTGGTATTGGAGTCCCTCCTTCCCTGCATCAGTTCTAGGAACAGCTGAAAAGCTTCCAAGAGGAGGGAACCATTAACTAAAGCTGTCCTGTCACCACACTGTATTATTGCTGGCTTTATGTAGTGCAACTTGACGCTGGAGTTAAGCGATATGCCCTGATTCTGGATTTCTGTCCCTCGACACAGCAAAATCGGCAGTGCTGCAGCCAGGAGCTTATTTTTATCTCTGGGAAGGACAGTTGAGGATGTGAGGGAAAAATGGGACTCACGCAATGCTATATTTGGCATGTTTTAAGTTGGTCTTGATATCAGCATTATGAAGTCTGAACTTGGAGTTTCTGTGCTTTACCCTCTTGGTTGTATGATGTCATGAGACAGGCTCTAGCTCATGTGTTTTTGCGACTGTCTATTTAAATTTTCTCTCTGATGTAATGTGTAGATACACCTAATATTAGCCTAAACCATCCGACTGGGGGTGGACTTAACACAGTAAACACTTGTCTTTGTATAGTTTGACATCAACAAACTACTTTCACTTGCAAATCAAAGAGGAACTTTGCAGACACAGGAAGCCACATTTGATGCCCTTCATTGTTACTGTTAACGAGCTGCAGTGTTCTCTGGTGTCCTAAGCAGGTAAAGAAGCATGGATAGCTGCCAGTGTGTGTGGCTGAAGATGACCTGAATGCAATTTAGATCATGTAGGCACCTAGAATAACTCCTCTCAGTTACATCACCCCTTCAGACACCATCTAAACCAGTGATGGTCATGGATTCCCTGTAAAATTCTAGGACTCTTATCTATTATCTTTCCCTTCAAGCCATAAATAGCCTACCGCTTAGTCCTTCACTGCTCAACCCTGTGAGAGCCAGCCAGAAGGGGACAGTGGGACACAGTAGCCCAGCGGCTGACAGTGATTGATCACGATATTGTTGTGGACTTGCAGGCAGCGTGAGACAAAGTTGGTCACAGTCACTGCCTCAGCTATGGATGGTGACGATGGGAGGAATTCATAGGCCACAAAGGAGATGTCCAGATAAGAGATTGGAAATTGAGGTTAGGGGTAGGTGGCTCAATACACATTCAAGTGGGTTTTAACACATGGGATAAATCTGTCTTGATAAACTCATCAAATTATTGATAAACTTGTAAGTAAAGATATGAGTTTTTACTGGCATTGACCAACAAATGTCATCTTCTGCATATAATATCCAAGTAAAATTGTTCCAGCATCTCATAACATGATTTTCTAATTTAACAACAAATAAAGCTATTTGTTCTACACCAGTGTTTCCCAACCCTGGTCATCGATTGCCCCCAACAGTACACAGTTTAGTTGTAGCCCTTGAACACATCTCATTCAGCTCATTGAGGGCTTGATGATTTAGTTGGCAAGTTGAATCAGGTGTGCTTGTCCAGGGTTACGAAGCAAAGGAGATGTCTTGATGTTGCTTGAATATATCCACATAATTGTCCTCATGCTGCCATCTATTTTGTGAAGTGCGCCAGTCCCTCCTGCAGCAAAGCACCCCCACAACATGGTGCTGCCAGCCCCGTGCTTCACGTTTGGGAAGGTGCTTTTCGGCTTGCAACCCTCCCCCTTTTTCCTCCAAACATAACGATTGTCATTATGGCCAAACAGTTCTATTTTTGTTTCATCAGTCCAGAGGACATTTCTCAAAAAAGTATGATCTTTGTCCCCATGTGCAGTTGCAAACCGTAGTCTGGCTTTTTTATGGCGGTTGTGGTATGTGGTACAAAATATATGCTTCAGTTCCGGAACTTGTGGCTATTTGCTCGTCCCCGTATCCATTTAACAGACAAACTCCTTGTTTGACCTCTAAAAAAGAAATCTGTTCTTGGTGTGCTTCGATACCGTTGCCGAAGGCTTCAGAGGACAGATAAAATTGACATTTAGTGCCATGAGACCCGGGGAAATGAGCCTCTGTCTGTGGTATTTTCATCCTTTGGGTTGTCTGGACATTCTTCTTAGTTTAATCCTGCGGTGACCTTCCCAATGATGGGGCTGTGGCTTCGGCACGACACACAGCTTTGATCTCTCTTGGGGCATGGACCCCTTCACAGGGCACACTTTGAGGATACTGACTCTTCAGAGTGCCCCTCCAAAAGTGCTCCATTCTCTGGTGTATTACTGTACCATTGTTGGACACATGGCTATTAACTCCCACTATCGTGTGTACTGTAGATTCACTGTACATTGAAATGACTCGACTTCCATCTGTCACCCAATGTTTTCAAGTTTTATTAGTCGTATGTACAGGATACTCATGGTATACATCGTCCAACTAAATACAGGTTCCTTCTCGACAATGCAACAACAATAAGAAATGATACAAGATAAGAACATAAAGTAAATGGCAGTAGAATATACTTTTTTTGCATAAGTATACATTTAATAGAAGTATGTGTGATGGCACTAATATTGGGATAAAGCTTTGGCCAAAAAGTAATTTAGGGCAGCGCCTGCTTACACCATTAGAATAATAGTTAGAACTTTGTTGATTCTTGTACTGTAAGCCTCTGTTGTGCTGAGAGTAGGCCTACCTCTTGTCTACGCTCTGGAATGATGTGTAAAAATTGATTTTTTTGCTTGAGGACTGGCTCTTTAAACTCCAGTCATTTAGGTTAGATGGGCATCAAACCACAGTGGGTCTGCATGTTAAAGCTTGTGGTTAGTGATCTTCTGCCGCACAGAGCTGGTTTGAGACTTATTAAACTAGATTTGGATTGTAGTGTTCCCTGAGACTAGAGAGGACACTACTGACGAGGAGAGAGATCTATGCTAGTGTCCACCAACAACCCCTCTCTTGGCACATACACTGCGGGGGTGGGGTCTGCCTCCTTGTTCACTCTCTCCCTCCTCCCTCCCCATTATTTCTCTCGGTCACGTTTGGCTCACTCTCTCTCAGCCTCATTCTTCTCTCTGGCTCTCTGTCCCCCTGAGTTTGGTGCTGAGTGCGGTAATGACCGCAGCGTGTAGAGCAGGAAGCTGATCAGCTGGAATAGAGCACAGGAAGGTGACAGGAAAGTGAAGTCTTGAGTCGGACATCAGAGGGGAGAGATCACGGTAAGGCGCTACTTGGTGCTCACACCCACACCCAGCCCTGCACCACAGCTGTGCACTGGCTTACTGTACTGAGGATACTGCTCTGAGGCTGACGCGGCTGGCTAATAGTCAATGCAGTTCATCTTCCGTTCACTTTGATAGAATGTCTAAATCAGCTGATTTGACTTTAGCGGGACACCGAGTGATCAGGACGCAGCCATTCCAGGAACTTGTGATTCATAAGGTTGAGTAGATATGGGGATAAACCAAATGTTTTGCTTTGGAATTTGAAAATAATTTCCTGGCAATTTGTCTTCAGCTAGGCAATGTACCCGCTTTTAATGAGTTTTGATTTGACTAATCAGTGAGGGGTGTTGTCTTGGGTGTTGTTGCAGTGACATCCTTGTTTTCCCAAGCACATCATTGTCAGGCCGTGTGTGTGGTTAAGACTTCAGTATTCCTTATGCATGTGTGCTCTGTTGGTGATTATAAAATTCCCCATGTGGTATTGTCACAAAGCGAGGAGATACGAGGGCGTGTCTTTCAATCGCTTGATACGCAAACACAACACCGTGCTACAATAAAACAGCTAACCTGTGTCTAAAGATGAAACGGAATGGAAGCCATGGCAGTTTTTTCATAGTATTCTTCTGCCACTGTTGGGGGATGTGTCGTTTTTAATGGAGGCTGGGGTAGAGTCGTGGGTTAAGGGGGAAATGAAAGCCTGCTTGTCGCAGATCCTTTTGAAGCTGCAGCATTCCCGGTACGGTATTCCCGGTACGGATCCTTTTGAAGCTGCAACATTCCCGGTACGGTATGCCTCGTAGGGCGCAGACACTAAGCAAAACAATCCGAGCAGACTGCTCTCTGCACTACCTGGACTATAATGATTTTCATATTGAACAGTACAATAACAACAAACACACTGCAGTCAATTGGGAATGACCAGAGATTGTTTCTCACAAGCCACGTTTCCATCCACAGTTTTTATGCAAGTAAAATCATAGAGTATTATAAAAATATTTACATCATAACATCCTGTTTCCATCACAGCTGTCTTCGGCACAGTTGTGTAAATGCCAACAATTTGTTTATCCAGCATGTGGGATCTTTTGTGTCGGTAGAATGTGGTATGTGAGAAATTGAGGTGAAAACAGTTTAGGAGCAAATATTGATTATAAGAACCATCATACCGAAGTAAACTTGGAATCACACAATGATATGGTGTGTGTGGTCCTCCCACTACGACTGGGAAACTGCAGTTTTATTAGGCTACAAATGAAACAAGTGCTGAACTTCACTGAGTGGTGAAAGTGCACGGTGAGTAAATATTGACTGTCTTATTCTGGTGACATGATGATCGACGCTTGACTACCCTTGACAAATACAAATATGCTCACTCTTATCCATAATCTCATGTAGACAAGACTACCCACACTGTATCTGCGAGTTGTTGGCTAGAGCGCAGGTGCCAAGATCAGAGTAGGCACATTTGCTATTTAACGTGGTAGAGTTAAATTCGATGGAAACATATTGCACTTTTATTCGGTACATGAAAACTTAATAAAAAAGTAATTTAATGTGCACTTTGTCATTGCACATAGATTTTTATCTACAAGTCAATTTGATGGAGAAACACCATTTGTGAGAAATATCTTTACGCAGATTTGTTTTTAAATATTCTCAATTGGATGGAAACCTAGCCAGGCTGTCACACAGTGAGTGTCTGTAACGAGAGAAAATAATTTCCTTATCGTATACATGTTGTCGGTGTACACTTAATTGTCCAAACGTGTCTAATTGGTGTAATGAAGCGATAGGCTGTTGTGGTGACGGGTTTGATACGACTGGAGATAAGCCAAGTCCCTCATCACCTCCATGTAGCCTACACTTGAGTTGTGTACAGCAAACACACGCACGCACACCTAAAATACATCTGACTGTCACCCACAGTTCTACTAAGGTAACTGACAATTATATAAACGACATAAACCGAGACGTATGTTTTTACAAGCAAAAACACTTAGGCTAACCATAACCCACCTCCAGGATCAGAATATGTTGAGGGTATCTGACCTCTGGTCTGACCTCTGGTCTATTGTGTCCGTCTACTGGATTATGTCTGTGATGGTATGAGTTTATTAAAGAAATGATCTGATGGCATGCGACTGGAGCATGTCAGTCACATCTCTCTATAAAGATGCCATTTAGTTTTTTGCTGACAAGGACCTTGATTTGGTTCTGACAGGCTGTGTTTCACAAACTCTCATGATGTGCAGGCATTTGCAGATTAGTTGATTTAGCCTGCACTCTGCTGGGGTGGCCAGACCATAATGCCACTGAATGGCCGCGCTAGTCGCTCCCCTGTGGCAATGTTGAGTTTTGAACCTGCAGGCTATAGTTTTAAACATAATATTCTATTTCAGGTCATCTCTGTTGTGATTTCACATACCAGACTGAGCCTGCCCTACAATCAAGGTGCATTATTCACAGTGAATCAATGTTTAAATTCAAAATAGTATTTTCTTGATTAGATTAGGCCTAGATGTAGCCTATTTCTTCAAATAGATTGATTTAATAGGTCAAATTTGAACCAATTTGATGTGTAGCCTAGGCCTACACAGCATGTCTTCATTTGTTTCTGTATGTGTCCTAAATGTAGCCCACACATCAGTGAAGAAGCAGTGTCCATTACGATGCCATTCATTGGGTTAAGTTGCTCACGGTTGATGCATGTCATCTACAGTTTACTTTTTTGGGCTCTGTCATTTGATTTGTTGCAGAGGTCTTTTACTTCAGTTTGAACTTGATTAAGACTAATCTGAAGAAGCCCGAAATGTGTCCTAGCCAGTTCTGTCCGTTACATTTAGCTACCAATATGTCCCTCGCCCCTTTTATTTATTGTCAGAATAATACTAGAATGTCCTTTCCTTGGTTATATTTTCAACCGTTCCCCTGAGTCTTCTCAGTTGCTGCCTTCCTTAATTCATGTGTCAACATGTCACATGACCTGCTGTAAAATTTGCAGAACCCAAAACTGATCATAAAATGGCTTCTCTCCCTCAACCCAGTGGCCAGTCATGTGCGAGGGACCATTTTCTATTCATAAATCCCCCTGTGTGTTGCCTAGTGTATGTGCTCCTCTCATTGATTATGACAAAAGTAACTGAAGTGAACCATGGAATGCCAGGTACATTAATTATCAATTCTAGAGGTAGCTAGCTAAGGTTAATATTTTCAATACAATCACATTTGTAATCAGGAGAAAGGAAATGAACTGATTTAATCAGGGTAGATAATTTAGGTGAATTTGTCTCTATGGAGACTGGCTGAGTCATTGATCAAACCTGCAGCACTTTGTCCATTTTAATTTCAGAGGGTACTGTTGAAGTCGGAAGTTTACATACACCTTAGCCAAATACATTTAAACTCAGTTTTTCACAATTCCAGACATTTAATCCCAGTAAAAATTCCCTGTAATAGGTCAGTTAGGATCACCACTTTTATTTTAAGAATGTGAAATGTCATAATAGTGATTGATTTTATTTCAGCTTTTATTTTTTTCAGCACATTCCCAGTGGGTCAGAAGTTTACATACACTCAATTAGTATTTGGTAGCATTGACTTTAAATAGTTGGGTCTAGCATTTAGCATTAGCATTTAGCGTAGCACATTTGCATTTCCAGATGGCTAGATGGGGCGCATGCGTGTCGTGTCGACTTAAGAGGTTAAATGCTGAGCTGTAGTCGATGAACAGCAGTCTCACATAGGTATTCCTCTTGTCCATATGGGTTAGGGCAGTGTGGTTGCTATTGCGTTGTCTGTGGATCTATTGGGGGTGGGTAGCAAATTGGAGAGGGTCTACAGTGTCAGGTAGGGTGGAGGTGATATGGTCCTTGACTAGTCTCTCAATGCACTTCATGATGACGGAAGTGAGTGCTACGGGGCGGTAGTCGTTTAGCTCAGTTACCTTAGCTTTCTTGGGAACAGGAACAATGGTGGCCCTCTTGAATGTGGGAACAGCAGACTGGGATAAGGATTGATTGAATATGTCCGTAAACACACCAGCCAGCTGGTCTTTGCCATGCTCTGAGGACACTGCTAGGGATGCCTTCTGGGCCTGCAGCCTTGCGAGGGTTAACACGTTTAAATGTTTTACTTACATTGACTGCAGTGAAGGAGAGTCCGCAGGTTTTAGAAGCGGGCTGTGTTAGTGGAAATGTATAGTCCTCAAAGCGAGCAAATAAGTTGTTTAGTCTGTCTGGGAGCAAGGCATCCTGGTCCGCGACGAGGCTGGTTTTCTTTTTTTAATCCGTTATTGACTGTAGACCCTGCCACATCCCTCGTGTCTGAGCCGTTGAATTGCAACTCTACTTTTTAAAATATATATTTTTTATTTCACCTTTATTTAACCAGGTAGGCTAGTTGAGAACAAGTTCTCATTTGCAACTGCGACCTGGCCAAGATAAAGCATAGCAGTGTGAGCAGACAACAGAGTTACACATGGAGTAAACAATTAACAAGTCAATAACACAGTAGGAAAAAAAAGGGGAGTCTATATACATTGTGTGCAAAAGGCATGAGGTAGGTGAATAATTACAATTTTGCAGATTAACACTGGAGTGATAAATGATCAGATGGTCATGTACAGGTAGAGATATTGGTGTGCAAAAGAGCAGAAAAGTAAATAACAGTATGGGGATGTGGTAGGTAAAAATGGGTGGGCTATTTGCCGATAGACTATGTACAGCTGCAGTGATCGGTTAGCTGCTCAGATAGCAAATGTTTGAAGTTGGTGAGGGAGATAAGTCTCCAACTTCAGCGATATTTTTTTTTTTTATTTTTTATTTTTATTTTTTTGCAATTTGTTCGTCACAGGCAGCGGAGAACTGGAACAAAAGGCGGCCAAATGAGGTGTTGGCTTTAGGGATGATCAGTGAGATACACCTGCTGGAGCGCGTGCTACGGATGGGTGTTGCCATCGTGACCAGTAAACTGAGATAAGGCGGAGCTTTACCTAGCATGGACTTGTAGATGACCTGGAGCCAGTGGGTCTGGGCGACGAATATGTAGCGAGGGCCAGCCGACTAGAGCGTACAAGTCGCAGTGGTGGGTGGCATAAGGTGCTTTAGTGACAAAACGGATGGCACTGTGATAAACTGCATCCAGTTTGCTGACAAGAGTGTTGGAAGCAATTTTGTAGATGACATCGCCAAAGTCGAGGATCGGTAGGATAGTCAGTTTTACTAGGGTAAGTTTGGCGGTGTGAGTGAAGGAGGCTTTGTTGCGGAATAGAAAGCCGACTCTTGATTTGATTTTCGATTGGAGATGTTTGATATGAGTCTGGAAGTAGAGTTTACAGTCTAGCCAGACACCTAGGTACTTATAGATGTCCACATATTCAAGGTTGGAACCATCCAGGGTGGTGATGCTGGTCAGGAGTGCGGGTGCAGGCAGCGAACGGTTGAAAAGCATGCATTTGGTTTTACTAGTGTTTAAGAGCAGTTGGAGGCCACCGAAGGAGATTGTATGGCATTGAAGCTCGTTTGGAGGTTAGATAGCACAGTGTCCAAGGACGGGCCGGAAGTATATAGAATGGTGTCGTCTGCGTAGAGGTGGATCAGGGAATCGCCCGCAGCAAGAGCAACGTCATTGATATATACTTAGTCTCTATACTGACGCTTAGCTTGTTTGATTGCCTTGCGGAGGGATTAGCTACACTGTTTGTATTCGGCCTTTTTTCCGTTCACATTGGCCTGGTTAAAAGCAGTGGTTTGTACTTTCAGTTTTTCGCAAATGCTGCCATCAATCCACGGTTTCTGGTTTGGGAATGTTTTAATAGTTGCTGTGGGTACGACATCGCTGATGCACTTGATAATAAACTCGCTCACCGAATCAGCGTATTCGTCAATGTTGTTTGACGCAATGTGGAAAAGGGTGTGTATGTAAACTTCCGACTTCACCTGTACGTCCTTCTCTCTGGAACATGATGCTTCCAAAACAATCTGTCGGATTCACATTCTCCAATATTCTCCTAAAACCATTATCCAGATTCTCGGCTCTATCATTCCGTGATTTATTTTGAGCTGTGCCCTTTTCTGTGAAATGGAGACGGGTGTGGCAAACCTGAATCTCTTAACTCAGAGTCCTCCTATTGTCATGTTGAGTAAGTGCGCTGTGCAGAGCAGTGTCCTTGTCACTGATATTTGGGTTGAAGCCTGGTTCGGCCTGTGGCTACTGCTCCTCTCTGGTGGGGGATGCAGTTAGCTCCTTAGCAACCAGCCATCGATGGCCACTGCACATGCCATTTTAGTGAGCTCCAATATTTGTCAGCGAAATCTGTCAGAAGGAATCACGGCTGACAAACGTACAGCTGATATTATTGCGTCATTGTTTTTTCAGTTGTTACATGATAAAATAACTAATATAATTGATTTATACTTTGACCTACCTGCAACATGACATCTGTTTGCTAATAGACTATCATATGTACTCACATCACTAGCTGTCTTCTCCTGGTTTAACTGTATTCCCCATCTCCCTCTCTCTCTCTATGTGCAGTGTGACTGGGGACCATGACGACAGAGGTGGGATCTGAAACAGAGGTGAAAAAAGAGCCGGAGAAGGCAGAGGAGCAGCCTGCAGAACCTGAACGACCAGCCATCAACCAGACAGACAAGGTCAAGGTCGTTGAGGCCGCTGAGCAGTCCAATGAAAGCCCCGCTCTGGCCACAGACTCAGCAGAGGCAAAGGAGAACCAGGAGGAGGCCCAGCCTGCCGACAACACCACAGGACCGGCGGGAGAGGAGCCCCCAGCCTCACCACTAGCTTCAGAGAAGAAAGGCATTTCCAGGTTCCTCCCTCCATGGCTTAAGAGGCAGAAGTCTCAGAGTGTGGTGGGACTCAAAGAGAGCCAGGTGACACCCAAGGAAGAGGGAGGTGTGGTTCTGGTGAACGGGGAGGGTGAAAAGGCGGAGCAGGTCAAAGCAGAGCAGACATCATCGACCACAGCAGCTGAGCCACAGGTTGAAGAAGAGGAAGTGAACGGCGAGGCGGAGCCAGAACAGAAAGAGGAAGTGAATTCAGAGGAACACGCGGAGAATCATTCCACTGGCAGTGCAGAAACTCAGGTATGCTAGCCGATATTCGCCATATAAATTCTCTACACACCCCTTACTGTCTCTCCATTATCTTTGCTTTGGTCTTTCAATTAAACTATTCTCAGATTTAGATGGATTCCTGGCAGGTGAGAACCCAGATTATTATGTTTACTGTAGCTTTACTTATTGAGATGGTCTTCTTCTCTGCTGGCTTGCTGACAGTAGTGTGTCATTGTTGACCTTGCAGTCACCCAACTTGATTCAACCACAGCAAGCCAAGCAGGGACCCTGAGGAATGGGTGCCACTTATTTCAATCCACTAGAGCTCTCTGTCAAGGTTCATCCTTTGCAACCCTGAGGTTAGGAGTTATGAGTTTAAAAAACCGTCTGTTGATACAGTATTATTCAGTCACAGAAAAGGTACTGCTCTATTAGTATAGAGATGTTGAATGTTCTCCTTATTGGTCTTTTATAGATATTATTTAATAAGACGTTTGTATTACTGTAATTGCTGGACTATTAAGCGCACCTGAATATAAACCGCACCCACTGAATTATTAAAAAATATGTATTTTGTACATAAATACGCCGCACATGTCTATAAACCGCAGGTGCCTACCTGTACATTGAAACAAATGAACTTGGTCACTATCTTCCTCCTGTGCACTGAAACCACTGAAGTCATCTCCTTCGGTGTCGGAGATGAATAGCCTCAGAATTGCTTAATCCGATGTTGGATCGTTTTCATTGTCGCTCTCCTCACTTTCATCCGGAGGCAAATACCCCGCTGAGCTCATGCTGCCCCTTCAACACGCAGCAGTCCAGCCTTTCAAAACCCGTTGATGATAGTGGATTTTTTTGACAATGCTCCACGCTGTCAGGACCCACTGGCAGACTTGACCATAAGTTGCTCTTCGCATGCTACCCGTTTTAGTGAAGGATTTCTCCCCACTTGTCATCCAAGACTCCCACTGAACAAGGAGCGCCACCTTAAATGCACGATTTACACTGATGTCGAGTGGCTGCAAATACTTTGGGCCATCTGCTTTTCTTCCCTCTGAAAGCCTTTGTTGTCTTTTTGCACTGAGTCAGTTCCTCACGCTGCTGTTTCCAACGTCTTATCATCGACTCAAGCTCCCGTGCAGCAGCTCTCTTTCCTTTTCCAACAGCCAGATCGTTCGCCTTCAACTTGAAAGCTGCATCATATGCATTTCTCAGTGTCTTTGCCATGATGAGGGTGATAAAATGACTACCGTAATCAGAATGATGAAGTTTGAGCGCGCTCGATTTCACGTCACATTATGTGACTGTGCTCAGTTTTTTTTGGCGGCATGAATCTTGTGAAAGCGGGAAAAATCCATAAATTAGCCGCGTCATTGTATAAACCGCGAGGTTCAAAGCGTGGGAATAAAGTAGCGGCTTATAGTCCAGCAATTACGGTATGTTGGGATCCCTGCAAGCTATTATGCTGCAGGAGAAACATCTCCTCGTTGTGCTTGTCGATATTCCAGCCAAGCCCTTGTCCATGTTTAAATTTTTATCCACCCGATGACATCATCTGCGGTGATCAGGCCAATGGAAAACATGAGTTCTGCTGGTTAAAAGAAGTGTGTACTGCCATCAAAGTTACACTCTTGGTTCTCAGAGCCGTGCCAACAATCTATGGCACTAAGCAGAACTAGGCTACTCTTTGACAAATCACTGTTGACAAAATGGCCTGCATGGATTTAAAGGGTTGTTCTGTCTCTGATTCTCCTCTTGGTGATTTGTGTCTAGCCTGCTAAGGAGGAGAAAGCATCAGAGAAATCTCAGGAGAAGAGTGCAGCGGAGGAGGAGAAAAAAGAAACAGAGGAAGGAGGAGAGGAGAAGAAAGACCAGGAAGAGAGCTTGAAGCCCGAGGGAGGGCGTTATTTTATCAAGTCGCCTCTGAAACTGACCAAGAAGGTGAAGATGGTGATGTGTCATGTGATCATGCTGGATGGAAGCCAGTTCCCCTGTGAGGTGGAGGTGAGTGTCTTAAGTCTATCCCATTGTTCTAAGCAAAGTAACACACACTATATCAAAGTCCAGATCCTGGACGGGACTCCAAATATAATAGTTTCTGATCACTTCAGATCATATGTGACCGACCGCCTTGATTCGGTCTTATGTTGCAAAAAAAATATCAGCTCACGTAATAGACAGAAACTTGCTACGTGGCAGACCAATCTAAACTCATCTCTCAGCATGTCCAGCCAGTCATGGCTAGTGGGAAGGTTCCTGCTTTTTTTCCATGGCTAAACCAACTAGAATCGTAATTTACCAATTTTATTTGTATTTATGGATGTAATACAAGTTTAAGGCACATGAAAGTTCAAATGTTCCAGAAGGCATTTCTGCCCCCAAAAACATATTGATAAAAAAAAATATGCTTATATTCAAATGCTGCTCCTGTGAAGTAGTGACGTGCGACATACGCCTAGTTTCCTGAAATGAGTCACATATCGTTGAATATTGGTGATAGAAGTCAGACCAGATGTTTCAAGTGTTTACTATAGTGTATATTGTGAGGAGTTCCAAGGTTATTTTGAAGCTTGTGGTAATTGCCTTCTATCCTTCAGAGGAAAAAATAGCCTACCCTTTTTAATCCTGTGTTCTGACAGATTAATAGCCTAGTTCACATGTCAAACTCATTCCACTGAGGGCCTGCAGGTTTTCGCTCCTCCCTTGTACTTGATTGATGAATTAAGGCCACTGATTATTAAGGAACTCTTCTCATCTAGTTGTCTTAAATCAGGCGTTCCTAAACGTTTTCACTCAGGCTCCCCTTCCAGCATTGGAGAACATCCTGCCCCCCCCCCCCACCTATTTCTATGTGCACAAGCACTGTTCATCACACAAACTGTTCACACCCTTATTGTTGGAGAGACAATTTTGCACATTTTAAAGCTTATTTTCTTGAAAGACCATTCAAGGGTTACAAAACATTAGCAGATTTAAAAGTACATTTTCTTGCAATTATATATATTTTGCCATGTCTCGTGAAATTTGAGTGACTCGGAACATTAAAACAATCTATGGGCTAAAAAATGTTAGCTGACATGGGCTAGTTGATTTTGGACATTTGACAAGTTTTTAAATAGCTCTAATGTATACAATGACTAACATGACGAGGAAAACAGATGATGCACTACCCAATTACAACTTTCAAGAGTAAGTTGAAAGCCGGACTGAGTTTCTCGGGGCGCGCCCCACCATTTGGGAACCACAGAGGAACTGTGAAATAAAATATAAAACCACTGGTCTAGGTCTTAATTGAAAGGGAAAAACTTAAAACCAGCAGACACTAGGCCCTCCATGGAATGAGGTTGACACCCCTGGCTGAGTTGTATGTCTGCGCTAAGATTCAGAACCATTGTCATGTTTACTTAGTATTGTCCCAGGAGAAAACAGTGCAGTGCACCCATCCCCTGGATGTATTGGAGCTGTCCACAGCACTGACTGTAGCCTCTCCTTATTCGATGAGCCTCATTACAATAATGTTGTTTAGTGCAGGAAGAGGAGAGCGTAACGTATAATCCTGTTGGATAGATTGCCAGGTTTTCATGTCAGGCCCATTATTTCCCCCCATGCTACCGGTGGACCCTGGGACTATTTATAGCTTCTCTGCTATGTGCTGCTGCTTCTGCAGACGACCTCAACAGGACATCAACCTGTAAACACAGGACAGGTGGTGACTGGATGATTCTCACCAAACTGGCATTTCACAACAAACAACTATATATATATATCTCACTCACACACAGTGCCTTCGGAAAGGATTTAGATTTAGTAACATTTTGTTACTTTACAGCCTTATTCGAGAATTGATTAAATAAAAATCCTCAGCAATCTACACACAATACCCCATAATGACAAAGCAAAAACAGCTTTGTAGAAATGTTTGCAAATGTATTAAAAAGAAACATACCATATTTACACAAGTATTCAGACCCTTTGCTATGAGGCTTGAAATTGAGCTCAGATGCATCCTGTTTCCATTGATCATCCTTGAGGTATCTATAACTTGATTGGAATCCACCTGTGGTAAATTAAATTAATTGGACATGATTTGGAAAGGCACACCTGTCTATTTAAGGTCCCACAGTTGACAGTACATGTCAGAGCAAAAACCAAGCCTTGAGGTCAAAGGTATTGTCCGTAGAGCTCCGAGACAGGATTGTGTCGGCACAGATCTGGGGAAAGGTACCAACAGACTTCTGGGGCGTTGGAGGTCCCCTAGAACACAGTGGCCTCCATCATTCTTAAATGGAAGAAGTTTGGAACCACCTAGACTCTCCTTAGAGCTCGTCACCTGGCCAAACTGAGCAGTCTGGGGAGAAGGGCCTTCGTCAGGGAGGTGACCATAAACCCGGTGGAGCTCTGTCAGAGTGACCAGAGTTCCTCTGTGGAGATGGTTGTCCTTCTGGAAAGTTCTCCCATCTCTGTAGCACTCCACCAATCAGGCCTTTATGGTAGTGGCCAGACAGAAGCCACTCCTCAGTAAAAGGCACATGACAGCCCACTTGGAGTTTGCCAAGACTCTCAGACCATGAGAAACACGATTCTCTGGTCTGATGAAACCAATATTCGACTCTAGCCTGAATGCCAAGCATCACATCTGAAGGAAACCTGGCACCATCCCTATGGTAAAGCATGGTGGTGGCACCATCAAGCTGTGGGGGTGTTTTTCAGCAGCAGGGACTGGTAGACTAGTCAGGATCGAGGGAACGATGAATGGAGCGAAGTACAGAGATCCTTGATAAAAACTTGCTCAGGACCACAGACTGGGTTGAAGGTTCACCTTCCAACAGGACAACGACCTGTTGCACACAGCCAATTAAACGCAGGAGGGGCTTCGGGACAAGTCTCAATGTCCTTGAGTGACCCAGCCAGAGGCCAGGTGTTCGATCGGGTTAAACATCTCTGGAGAGACTTAAAACTAGCTGTGCAGCAATGTTCCCCATCCAACCCGACAGAGCTTGAGAGGATCTGCAGAGAAGAATGTGAGAAACTCCAAATACAGGTGTATCCAGCGTGTAGCGTCATACCCAAGAACACTCAATGCTGCCAAAGGTGCTTCAACAAAGTACTGATTAAAGGGTCAAAATACTTATTTAAATGTGACATCTGTTTTTTTTATATACACTACCAGTCAAAAGTTTGGAGACACTTGCTCATTCAACAATTTTTCTTTATTTGTACAATTTTCTACATTGTGGAATAATAGTGAATACATCAAAACTAAGTAACCAAGTAAAATGTTATACAAATCTAAATATATTTTTAGATTCTTCAAAGTAGCCACCCTTTGCCTTGATGACAGCTTTGCACACTCTTGGCACATATGCTGAGCACTTGTTGGCTGCTTTTCTTTCGCTCTGCAGTCAAACTCATCCCAAACCATCTCATTTGGGTTGAGGTCAGGTGATTGTGGAGGTCAGGTGATTGTGGAGGCCAGGTCTTCTGACGCAGGACTCATCACTCTCCTTCTTGGTTTATTGCAGCAGAATGCTGTGGTAGCAATGCTGGTTAAGTGTGCCTTGAATTCTAAATAAATCCTTGTCACCAGCAAAGCACCATCACACCACCTCTATGCTTTATGGTGGGAAGCACACATGTGGAGATCATCCATTCACCTACTCTGCGTCTCACAAAGACACGGCGGTTGGAACCAAAAATCTCGTTTGGAATTATCAGACCAAAGGACAGATTTCAACCAGTCTAATATCCATTTCTTGTGTTTCTTGGCCCAAGCAAGTCTCTTCTTATTATTGGTGTCCTTTTTAGTAGTGGTTTCTTTACAGCAATTTGACCATGAAGGCCTAATTCACAGCCCAAGTAACACACATTAAAATCAACTGTTCAGAGGAGACTGCCTCTGAACAGTTGATTTTGATGTGTGTTACGTGAACTCTAGCATTTATTTGGGCTACAATCATCTGAGGTGCAGTTAATTGCCGATTTCTGCGGATGGTATCTAATGGACTTATCCTCTGTAGCAGAGGCAACTCTGGGTCTTCCTTTCCTGTGGCGGTCTGAGAGCAATTTTCATCATAGCACTTGATGGTTTTTGGAACTGCACTTGAGGTTTTATGCATTGCCTGACCTTGTCTTTAAAGTAATGATGAACTGTCATTTCTTTTTGCTCTCTTTGGCAATTTTTCAGTTTTTGATTTGTTAATAAAGTTTGAAATATCCAATAAATGTCGTTCCACTTCATGATTGTGTCCCACTTGTTGTTTCTTCACAAAAAAAAATAGTTTTTTATCTTTATGTTTGAAGCCTGAAATGTGGCAGAAGGTTGCAAAGTTCAAGGGGGCCGAATACTTTCGCAAGGCACTGTACACATGGAATAAACAAGCGTACAGTCAATACAATAGAAAGTCTATATACAGTGTGTGCAGATGGGGTGAGGAGGTAGGCAATAAATAGGCCATAGTAGCAAAGTAATTACAATTTAGCAGAGTAACACTGGAGTGATAAATGAGCAGACGATGATGTGCAAGTAGCGATACCGGTGTGCAAAAGAGCAGAACAGTAAATAAAAACTATGGGGATGAGGTAGGTAGACTGGGCTGGCTATTTACAGATGGACTATGTACAGCTGCAGCGATCGGTTAGCTTCTCCGATAGCTGATGTTTAAAGTTAGCAAGGGAACTAGAAGTCTCCAGCTTCAGCAATTTTTGCAATTCGTTCCAGTCACTGCAGCAGAGAATTTGAAGGAAAGGCAGCCAAAGGTGTTGGATTTGGGGATGACTAATGAGATATACCTGCTGGAGCGCATGCTACGGGTGGGTGTTGTTGTCGTGACCAATGAGCTGAGAAGGCAGAGCTTTACCTAGCGTAGACTTCTAGATGACCTGGAGCCAGTGGGTCTGGCGACTAATATGTAGCAAGGGCCAGCCGACTAGAGCATACAGGTCGCAGTGGTGGGTGGTATATGGGGCTTTGGTAACAAAACAGATGGCACTGCGATAGAGTGCATCCAGTTTGCTGAGTAGTGTTGGAAACTATTTTGTAGATGACGTCGCCGAAGTCGAGGATCGCTAGGGTAAGTTTGGCAGTGTGAGTGAAGGAGGCTTTGTTGCGAAATAGAAAGCAGATTCGAGATTTCATTTTTGATTGGAGATGTTTAAAATGAGTCTGGAAGGAGAGTTTACAGTCTAACCAGACACCTAGGTAGTTGTCCACATATTCTAGGTCAGAAACGTCCAGGGTAATGATGCTCGTCGGGCAGGCGGGTGCGGGCAGCGAACGGTTGAAAAGCATGCATTTGGTTTTACAAACGTTTTTATGAGCAGTTGGAGGCCACGGAAGGAGTGTTGTGATTGAAGCTCGTTTGGAGGTTAGTTAACCTGTTAAGCCCACCAGACACGCAGGCGTCTCATCTAGCCATCTGGAAATGCAAATGCGCTACGCTAAATGCTAATAGCACTCGTTAAAACTCAAACGTTCATTAAAACACACATGCAGGGTACTGAATTAAAGCTACACTCGTTGTGAATCCAGCCAACAAGTCAGATTTTTAAAATGCTTTTCGGCGAAAGCATGAGAAGCTATTATCTGATAGCATGCAACACCCCGAAATACCTGAAGGGGACGTAAACAAAATAATTAGCATAGCCGGCGCTACACAAAACGCAGAAATAAAATATAAAACATTCATTACCTTTGACGATCTTCTTTTGTTGGCACTCCTAGATGTCCCATAAACATCACTATTGGGTCTTTTTTTATTATTAAATCGGTCTATAAATACCCTTAAATATCGATCTACGAAGAGTGTGTGATCCAGGAAAAAAACAGCGTTTTAAAACGCAACGTCATTTTTTAAAATTTACAGTCGATGATAAACTTTCACAAAACACTTCGAAATACTTTTGTAATCCAACTTTAGGTATTAGTAAATGTTAATAATCTATCAAATTGATCATGGGGCGATGTGTATTCAATAGCTCCACGTCTTGAAATCATGTTCGGAAATTTCTCCTCAAACATCCTGTCTGAGACGGGAAGGAATGGGCTCTCTCTTACTCGTTTGACCAAGAAACAAAGCCCAGGCAATTGACAAGACTGGCGACATCGTGTGGAAGCTGTAGGACTTGCAATCTCAGCCCCATGTAATTTGCTTTCCGATAGACAATACATGCAAGTGGCGCATTGATATATTTTCCAGATTTTGGTAATCAGTTTTTCTTCCGCTTTTCGATGAAACACACGTTATATTATAGTCACAGCCGTGATTTAACCACTTTTAGAAACGTCAGTGTTTTCTATCCACACATACTAATCATATGCATATACTATATTCCTGGCATGAGTAGCAGGACGCTGAAATGTTGCACGATTTTAAACAGAATGTTCGAAAAAGTAGGGGGTAGGCTTAAGTGTTAACCTCTCTAGGCTATGTGGGACTTTAGCGTCCCACCTGGCCAACTTCCAGTGAGATTGCAGAGCGCCAAATACAGAAATACTCATTATAAAAATTCAGGAAAGATACAACTATTTTACATAGGTTTAAAGATTAACTTCTTGTGAATCCAACCACTGTAAAATTTCAAAAATGCTTTACGGCGAAAGCATACCTTACAATTATTTGAGAACATGGCCCAGAAGACAAATCATTACAAACAGTAACCAGCCAAGTAGAAGAGTTACACAAGTCAGAAATGGAGAAAATGAATCACTTACCTTTGATCTTCATATGGTTGCACTCAAGACATTCATTTATTCAATACATGTTCCTTTTGTTTGATAGTGTATATGTGAAAACCTCTGTTTGCATGTTTTCTTCAGTAATCCACAGGCTCAAATGCAGTCACAACAGGCAGACAAAAAAATCCAAATTGTATCCGTAAAGTTCATAGAAACATGTCAAACGATGTTTATATTCAATCCTCAGGTTGTTTTTAGCCTAAATAATCGATAATATTTCAACCGGACAATAACGTAGTCAATATAAAAGGTAAACAAGAAAGGTTCTCTCTCGGTCGCGCGAATGAAAAAGCTCTGAAAAAGCTCTGAAAAAGCTCTGACACAACAGGGTCCACTCATTCAGACTGCTCTTACTCCCTTATTTTTCAGAATACACGCCTGAAACATTTTATAAAGACTGAGATCGAGTGGAAGGCATAGGAACTGCAATTTGAGTCTTAAGGCAATGGATACTGTAATGGCATTGAATAGAAAACTACAAACAAACAAACTACAATAAACTACAAACCCTGAATGGGTTTTTCTCAGGTTTTTGCCTGCCAAATCAGTCCAATTATATGCCTATCCTATCTTCTGGACCTGAGTAGAAGGCAGTTAGTTTGGGCACACTTTTCATCCAAAATTCCAAATGCTGCCCCCTACCCTAGAGAAGTTAAGTGTCCAATGGGCCAGATGTATACAGAATGGTATCAGGGAATCACCTGCAGAAAGAGCGACATTGATATATACGGAGGGCCTGAGAATTGAACCCTGTGGTACCCCCATAGACTGACAGAGGTCTGGACAACAGGCCCTCCGATTTGACACACTGGACTCTGTCTGCGAAGTAGTTGGTGAACCAGGTGAGGCAGTCATTTGAGAAACCAAGGCTATTGAGTCTGGCCAGGTCTGAGCCTTGGCCAGGTTGATTACAGCTGCAAAGTACTGTCTTTTATTCATGGCTTAGGGGCACCCGTGACCAGCTCGGAAACCGGATTGCACAGCGGAGAAGGTACGGTGGGATTCGAAATGGTCAGTAATCTGTTTGTTGACTTGGCTTTCGAAGACCTTTTTAGAGAGGCAGGATGGATATAGGACTATAACAGTTTGGGTCTAGAGTGTCACCCCCTTTTTAAAGAGGGGGATTACCGCGGCAGCTTTCCAATCTTTAGGGATCTCAGACTATATGAGAGGTTGAACAGACTGGTAATAGGGGTTGCAACAATGGCAGCGGATAATTTTAGAAAGAGAGGGTCCAGATGGTCTAGCCCAGCTGATTTGTCCAGGTTCAGGAAAGAAATTTCACAAATTACTTTTAACAAGGCATACCTGTTAATTGAAATGCATTCCAGGTGACTACCTCATGAAGCTGGTTGAGAGAGTTGAGAAATCACCCCTTATTTTAGCATAAGTACTATAAGTACATGCATGTATTTTCCATGTCAAAAGTGGACTTAAGCATATAAAACCAAAAAAATATTGTCTTTACAGCCACTTAGTTTGTTAGGAAGTGGTTATGTATGGTCTTAAGGTATTTTAGATGTGAGTTCTGGTGGGCCTTTGCACTTCAGCAATCAAAGGGATGGTGGGGTGCTCAACAACTTTGACAAAAATCATGAAGTGCTTACCAATAAAAACAACCAAAGAATTAAATGGAAGTAGAAAGGAGTTGGAGCACTCCGGAAAAAAAGATAAGATTTGATTTATTTTGAAGTCTTCCTCGACAGCAGGAAGATACCAGCTTGACATCGAGACGTCATTCACCTACTCGCATCTTGTATAATGGATTATAGTGAGCAAAAATACATCACAGCTTCTGTTGTTGACTTCTCCAATTCCTCCTTTCTACCTTGAATTGGACTTTTGGATGTTTATTTTATTTTGGGTAACCACTAATGTATGTATCTATCTAAATTGAATGGTATCCTATGGGCACATGGCATAACATGATATGCCTATAAAGTATCTAAATATTTGGGGACATTGACACAACTGTCTTGGGTTCTCAAACTATAGTATAGGTAAGTGCTGAAACAGGTACACATCCTCTAAGTGGCAGGGTTGTTTACTTAACTCCAGATGGTGGTTTATACACCCATATTTCTTAACCCCTACTTTATCAAATAACTGTTTTACAAAACATCTATACAGTAGGTGTGAGCAGTGGTCCTAGTAAATAAAGCTACCAGCACAGCACACCTATTGCCTCTTGAAACTAGCAATGCCGTAACCGGGAGCATAATCATAGCCTCACGCTCATTAACATAACGCAACGTTAACTATTCATGAAAATGAAAAATATACTGGCTCTCAAGCTTAGCCTTTTGTTAACACTCATCTCAGATTTTCAAAATATGCTTTTCAACCATAGCAAAACAAGCATTTGTGTAAGAGTATTGATAGCTAGCATAGCATTAAGCCTAGCATTCAGCAGGCAACATTTTCACAAAAACAAGAAAAGCATTCAAATAAAATAATTTACCTTTGAAGAACTTCGCATGTTTTCAATGAGGAGACTCTCAGTTAGATAGCAAATGTTCAGTTTTTCCTGAAAGATTATTTGTTTAGGAGAAATCGCTCTGTTTTGTTCATCACGTTTGGCTAACAAAAAAAAACAAATTCAGTCATCAAAACGCCAAGCTTTTTTCCAAATTAAGTCCATAATATCGACAAACATGGCAAACGTTGTTTAGAATTAATCCTCAGTGTTTTTCACATATCTATTCGATGATATATCATTAGTGGAAGTTTGGTTTCTCCTCTGAATCACATGGAAAAATATTTGCAGCTGGAGATTACGCACCAATTTCGACGGAGGACACCAGGCGGACACCTGGTAAATGTAGTCTATGGTCAATCTTCCAATGATATGCCTACAAATACGTCACAATGCTGCAGACACCTTGGGGAAACGACAGAAAGTGAAGGCTCGTTCCTGGCGCATTCACAGCCATATAAGGAGACATTGTAACACAGCGCCTCAAATCTGTCTCACTTCCTGTTTGAAGTTTCATCTTGGTTTCGCCTGTAGCATCAGTTCTGTGGCACTCACAGATAATATCTTTGCAGTTTTGGAAACGTCAGTGTTTTCTTTCCAAAGCTGTCAATTATATGCATAGTCGAGCATCTTTTCGTGACAAAATATCTTGTTTAAAACGGGAACGTTTTTTATCCAAAAATGAAATACTGCCCCCAGAGTCTCGAGGTTTAAGGTTCACATTACATTTTATTTATCTAGGCAAGCCAATTAAGAAGTACGCTGAGCCAATTGTGTGCCACCCTATGTCACTCCCAATCACGGACAGTTGTGATCCAGCCTGGATTCGAACAAGGTACTATAGTGACTAGAGGTTGACCGATTTAATCGGAATGGCCGATTTAATTAGGGCCGATTTTCAAGTTTTCATAGCAATCGGAAATCGGTTTTTATGGGCGCCAATTTGCATATTTCTTTCTGCTTAGAAATTATTATTATTATTTTTTATTTTTTTCCATTAAGGTAATGGTTCTGAGTTTTTTTTTTCCCATTTTGAGCTTTTTAGTAATTTCGCTAATGAGAAGGTGAAGCATTGTAAAGGGGGCGTTTGAAAATAAGATTCTCGTTTTGAAGGCATTTAATTGAAGAAATTAAATTGAACTTTTTCTCTAGATTCGTGGGTCATTTTTAAACATTTAAAAAATAAACGATTAGTGTTTACAGCAACTTCAAAAAGTCTTAAATGTAACGAGAAACATGTCCAGGCAATATTTTACATAATAAAGATTAGTGTGCTGTAAACTTCAACCAGTATACTATTTTTATGATTTATTGGACAAACGGCAACATATTTTGTTTTATTCAAATAAGTTAGAAAAAACTAAAAGTAAAATTGTATAAAAATAGGACACAGCAGGGAGAGGAGTGCACAGAGACTAACATCAGGGAGATGAGATTTAACCGTTTTGCTGACTCTGCTTCTCTCAGGGACCATGACAATGTTGCTAATAGTGTGACGTTGCTAATACTATATTTGGTAGGTCTAAATCTCAGCTGGGTTAAAGGATTTATTGTTGATTTAGGACCATCTCTGGAATGCTATAAATTATGGTTATTTCATTTTTGGTCTTGAGCCAGGTAATCATTAGCATGGTTGCTTAGTAAATTCTGGTGTGCCCTGTAAGAGGTAGGATAGAGGCTGAACACATCAAGGCAGTCAGTCTTGGCTCACTAAATGGCTTTCATCGTCTCTGCATGGGGTATAGCTGTTATTATTGGACAGGTTTGTGGCTGAATTCTATACCACTCTAGCCTGCATCTCAAATCAGTCAAGTCTTTTTTCTCTCTCTCCGTTTGAGCTCATGTATTGTTTCTCCAGCTCCACATATCAGATGGTTTTACTCGTTATTGTAATGTCAGTATACAGTACCAGTCAAAAGTTTGGACACCTACTCATTCAAGGGTTTTTCTTTATTTTTACTATTTTCTACATTTGTAGAACAATAGTGAAGACATCAAAACTATGAAATAACACTCATGAAATCATGTAGTAAACAAAGTGTTCAACAAATGAAATTATATTTGAGATTCTTCAAAGTAGCCACCCTTTCCCTTGATTGACAGCTTGGCACACTCTTGGCATTCTCTCAACAGGCTTCATGAGGTTGTCACATAACAGATGTCTTAAGTTAATTTGTGGAATTTCTTATTGCGTTTGAGCCAGTAAGTTGTGACAAGGTAGGAGTGGCATACAGAAGATAGCCCTATTTGGTAAGAAAAACAAGTCTATTACAAATGACAGCTCAAACAAGCAAAGACAAATGATAGTTCATCAATACTTTAAGACATGAAGGTCAGTTCATCTGGAAAATTACAAGAACTTTGTAAGTTTCTTCAAGTGCAGGGGCAAACAGGAAAGGAAGTCCCAGAGTTACCTCTGGTGCAGAGGATAAGTTCATTTAGAGTTACCAGCCTCAGAAATTGCAGCCCAAATAAATGCTTCAGATTTCAAGTAACGGACGCATCTCAACATCAACTGTTCAAAGGAGACTGCATGGCTAAGGCCTTCATGGTCGAATTTCTGCAAAGAAAACACTACTAAAGGACACCAATAAGAAGAAGAGACTTGCGTCAGCCAAGAAATATGAGCAATGGACATTAGATGGAAATGTGTCCCAATTTTTGGTTTCAACCGCCATGTCTTTGTGAGACGGAGTAGGTGAACGGATGATCTCTGCATGTGTGGTTCCCACCGTGAAGCATGGAGGTGGTGTGATGGTGCTTTGCTGGTGACACGGTCTGATTTTATTTAGATTTCAAGGCACACTTAACCAGCATGGCCACCACAGCATTCTGCAGCGCTGGTTTGCTCGTAGGCCCACTGTCATTTTTTTCTCAAAAGGACAAAGATCCAAAACACACATCCAGGCATTCCTCTTGAAGCTGGTTGAGTGAGTGCAAAGCTGTCGTCAAAGCAAAGGGTGGCTACTTTGAAGAATCTAAAATCAAAACTACATTTTGTTTTGGTTAACACATTTGTTGTGGTCCATACAGTTGAAGTCGGAAGTTTACTTAGCCAAATACATTTAAACTCAGTTTTTCACAGTTCCAGACATTTAATCCTAGTAAAAAGTCCCTGTCTTAGGTCAGTAAGGTTCACCACTTTATTTTAAGAATGTGAAATGTCAGAATAATAGAGTGATTGATTTATTTCAGCTTTTATTTCTTTCATCACATTCGCAGTGAGTCAGAAGTTTACATACACTCAATTAGTATTTGATAGCATTGCCTTTAAATTCTTTCACTTGGGTCAAACATTTTGGGTAGCCTTCCACAAGCTTCCCACAATAAGTTGGGTGAATTTTGGCCCATTCCTCCTGACAGAGCTGGTGTAACGGTCAGGTTTGTAGGCCTCCTTTCTCGCATATGCTTTTTCAGTTCTGCCCACAAGTTTTCTATAGGATTGAGGTCAGGGCTTTGTGATGGCCACTCCAATACCTTGACTTTGTTGTCCTTAAGCCATTTTTCCACAACTTTGGAAGTATGCTTGGGGTCATAGTCCATTTGGAAGACCCATTTGTGACCAAGCTTTAACTTCCTGGCTGATGTCTTGATGTTGCTTCAATATATCTACTTAATTTTCTGTTCTCATGATGCTATTTATTTTGTGAAGTGCACCAGTCCTTCCTGCAGCAAAGCACCCCTACAACGTGGTGCTGCCACCCCCGTGCTTCACGGTTGGGACGGTGTTCTTCGGCTTGCAAGCCTTCCCCTTTTTCCTCCAAACATAACAATGGTCATTATGGCCAAACAGGTCTATTTTTGTGTCATCAGTCCAGCGTACTTTTTGGAGAAATGTCCTATCTTTGTCCCCATGTGCAATTTCAAACCGTAGTCTGGCATTTTATGGCGGTTTTGTTGCAGTGGCTTTTTCCTTGCTGAGCGGCCTTTCAGGTTATGTCGATATAGGACTCGGTTTACTGTGGATATAGATACTTTTATAACTGTTTCCTCCAGCATCTTCACACGGTCCTTTGCTGTTGTTCTGGGATTGATTTACACTTTTCGCACCAAAGTACATTCATCTCTAGGAGACAGAACACGTCTCCTTCCTGAGAGGTAAGCCTTAAAATACATCCACAGGTACACCTCCAATTGACTCAAATGATGTCAATTAACCTATCAGAAGCTTCTAAAGCCATGACATCATTTTCTGGAATTGTCCAAGCTGTTTAAAGGCACAGTTAAGTTAGTGAATGTTAACTTCTGACCCACTGGAATTGTGATACAGTGAATTAATGTCTGTGGGAAAAATTACTTGTCATGCACGAAGTAGATATCCTAAACAGCTTGCCAAAATACATTTTTGGCATAGTTGGAAAAACAAGGTTTAATGACTAACCTATGTGAACTTCTGACTTGAACTGTATGTGTTATTACATAGTTCTGATGTCTTCACTATTATTCTACAATGTAGAAAATAGTTTTAAAAAATAAAGAAAAACCCTTGAATGAGTAGGTGTCTCAACTTTTGACTGGTACTGTACAGGTGAATTGGCTTTCACTACATTGGACCTTAGCTCACATTTTTAAGTCTGGCTCCATTTGGCTTCTTCCATGGGTTTTAATGATGTGGGCTATCATCTGGTTTGGCTGTGTAATGACCAGTGTTGTGTGTCTAGGGCTGGGAGCTCATTGGACTGGGCCTGTGTCTGGTGGAGGGCTGGATGCCCTCTCTCTCTTGTCCTCGGATGCACATGAAGCCTGAGTATGGGTGGGAGTAATGCGGTGCAATGCACAGGTTCCCAAACCTTTTCACTCGGGTCCCCATTCCAACATTGGGGAACATCTTGCGAGTGTGCCCCACATCTTCTTGCGCATTGTACATGACCCAAACTGTTCACTCCTCTTGTTGGTGGAGAGAACATTTTGCAGGTTTTTGTCCTGCAACTCTTTGTTTTGTCGGCGGTGCAAAGACAATTTTGCAGTTTTAAAGCAAATTTTCTTGCAAATCTTGCAATTTGGGAACCACTTATGTTTTCCACTACTGGGGTAAGCGCTCGTACTGATGGAAGTGGGTAAAAGATCAGCCAATGAGCTGATTGAGAGGGCCGGCCCTTAATCCGACCTGGACGTTGGAGGGATTGGGGCGACACCCCTGCCCAAGCCCCAGGGCCTGGCTGGGGTAAAAGCAGGGTGGATGGCGGGGGCTTGTCTGGTTCTCTGAAGCCAACCACGGGCAGCGCAGATTAGCGGGGGGTTCTGAGCCCCCCACTGATTAAAGCTATAGCATATGCTGTCCCCCGCAGACACGTGGCAAACCAACCCTCCCTGACTGCAAAGTCATAACCAGTCATCATATCCTCTGCTAAAGGACTAGGAAGAGGAGGAAGTGACAGAGGGCAGTGATCCAATGATCCACTCCGTAGGATAGATGGAGCTGCTTTATTCATAATTACAAGTCAAGTGTTAAAGCTAGTTGGTTGCGGAAGTCTACCTCACCAGGCTCTGATCTGTTATGGTATTGCTTTTGACTGTCTCATTGGTTATTCATGTGTAGGATAGTCATTTTAATATCCCAGAGGCTAGAGAGGGTTGAACTGTGTGATCGACAGTGTTAATGGTGGATCCCAGGGCCGCTGAACATGCGTTTGCGATGGAGGTATGGTTTGTGAATGGGGTCCAACACTAATTGCACAGTACTGTTTGAACAGACAGCTTTGTTCGCAGTTTCAGAAAAGCTGAGGCATCAGTACATGCCATTGTTGGAGAGTATTCAGCCAGAAGACAGTGGCAAATTTATAATGAGACTGCAGTGGAGGAATTACATCTATCTGGGAGCGTTTAGAAAATAAATGAGGACAAGAAAGCATTCCAGAGATTAACCTTCATTTTTGGGAGAAGCAAAGCAAACGCCAACACTAACCCTCAGTGGAAAACAATTGCATGTGTCATGTTACCACACTAGGGTCGCTTCAGACATTCTCAACGGTCTCCCGTTGTAAAAATGATTTATAGGCTGCTCTTCTCATTGTTGTTTAGTTCCTTAGTCATCACTCAACTGCAAGCTAATGTCAATGCAAAATGAGTGATATAACTCTTAAAAACACTATAGCACAGCCTGAGTTTACTCTCTCACTGACACCAAGGTACTCTCTAATCTCTCTACCCTGAGAAGTTAACCTGAAACCAGTGCAAAATGGAACCTGCTGGAACTCTGAGGCTCTCCGGGTTTCTCTACCCGCCCTCCCTGTCTCTGCTGGGCTGTGTAGCACCCAGGCCAGGCAGACCGAGCCCATTAGAACTCAGTGGGGCATTGAGGCGTCTCTAGGAGACTGCAGCCTCGGCGGCGCCCTCCCCCCTTTCTCCTCCTTCCCACTTTCCTTTTCCTCTCTCCTCTGGGGGTCTGGGCTTCAGGGTGGATCCACTGGTGGGATGGGCATGAGGTGCCACTGGGCCACAGGTTAATGACTACGTCTCTGATTATCCTATCCTTCATTCTCCTGTCTCCTACTTTATTGATCTTCCTTCAATCAACCCCTTCTGTAATGTCTGTGTACTGGAAAATAATATTCATGCATATCTAAAGAGTACTAGCCTATAAATGAATCTCCGTTCACTTTGTAGTACCAGCGAGAGAGCTAGAGTCTAATGCATAAGCTATCATAGAAACACCGTGCTCTGATACTGTCACACTACATAACGCATGATTCTCAATCACTCTGACAAAGCCCTGCAACTCAGGGTACAGTATATCCTTGTCCTCACGCATAGTATTTTCCCTTGCGTTGTGAGTGCCTTGCAAAAGTGATGAAACTGTAATATGTTGTGTCAACAAACAGTAATAGAGTCTGGGGCTCATTAGAGAGGAGAGGCACAGTCTGTGAGTGCAGCAACACTGTCCTCTCCTCTTCAGCCAGTGGTGTGACTCTGTGCAGTACATTGTTCCCTCCACTGCACTTTGCTTGGCTAGACTCCTCCTGCATTATTTATCCGTCCAGCTCATCGAGCATTAGGGCTCCAGTCCCGATGGATACATTTGAGTCTAATCTGCTGTAACAACCCAGAGCTCTGGGGAGCCAGAGAGACCAGCCTCACCATCACACAACACACTTCTCTGCAGATAGAAACAAAAAGCCTTTTAAGGGTGTCTGAGTTATTGTCTGTCACATTCTCTCCTTGCCCCACGATTTTCTAGATGTTTGAATGTGTGAATTTAATTCTCATCGTGTTGGAGAAGAGGTGGAGGTTTTTTTTTACAGCTGATTCTCTAAAAGCCTATGGGAAATTATAAAACTGCATCTGGATATCAGGGTTCTTCCAGCCATGGACAGACGGCGTCACATACTCCCCTCTGTCTCTCCCCCACTCTGTTCCTCTCTCCCACCCTGTCTCTAATTCCCCAGAGATGGAACCGTCCCTTCTCTGATTGCAAAACAATATCCAGACCATCAGGAATGCTCCCATAAAGCCAAATGAGTAGAAAATCCAGTGTTTAAAGAGGCCTAGATTTTGGGCCAAATCTGTCATTTGTTTAGTAGGACAATGTGTAGGCCTACTTGAGTAAAACATCGAATGTATTGCGATTCGATGTTCCAAACATATTGCTCACAATATTCACTCACCAGCTAGTTTATTAGGTACACCACCCCATTCACAAAAATGGATTGCTCCTACAGACCGTGAGAGGCAGGCAATGAGGCATTCCGTTACTGTTCAATTGAACGTTAGGTTATTGGTTTTGCCCATTCTAAGTGTCTTTGTGCGTGGTATGACCGTCGGTGCCCAGTGCGCTGGATCCAGTATCTCAGAAATGGCCACCCTCCTGGGTTTTTCACGTTTACTAAAAAATAGTGCGACACCCAAAAAATGTCTAGTTAGCAGCAGTCCTGTGGGCGTAAACAGCTCATTGAGAGAGCTGGAAGGTGAATGGCAAGAATTGTGCAAGCTAACAGGTGGGCCACAAATAATGGTGCAGTACAACAGTGGAGTGCAGAACAGCATCTCAGAACTCGTCGAACCTTGTTACGAATGGGCTATTGCAGCAGACGACCACCTGTGTTCTACTACTATCAGCTAAAAACAAGAAGCACCTCCAGTGGGAACGTGATCACCAACACTGGACAATTGAGTGGAAAATCATCACCTGCAAGATGACAGCGAGTTCATTTTACTTGAGTGGCCTGCACAGTCCCCAGACCTCAAAGTATCTGCTGCACAGAGACGAGAGAGCAATGAGAGAATTTGTTTTGATCAGTCATTGAAATATTGCGATATGTTAAATAATATCCCAATATGTAACTATCAAATATTATAAATATTTAAAAAATTACCGTTGCTAAAACAATGTTTACAAAATAACTGTGATTATAGGTAACGAGCGTGACTACAACTACGTTACTAAGTCATTCACCTCACTGTGTTACTTTTTGAGTAAAAACTGCTTCCTACCCTTAACCATGTGCTCTGTTAAATCCTTAGCAGACAGCCCAGGCCTTTTGCTTGTTCCAACCTGCCAATTTCAATTAGGCTGCAGTAATGCACCCAGCACTAACCCATCTCCACTTAGCCTGCTAGTCCTCCTCACTTGGTGTATTGTTGGCTGTGCCACTGTGTTACTCTATGCATCATCTCCTGCACCGCTGCATTATTGAACTTTCAGTGTGTTTTCAGGGCAACTCGCTAGCATTCATAATTCGACCACTCATTTACTGTAATATGCCAAAGCGTGACTTTGTTTCCAAAGATTTCTGGTGCTTTGTATACACCCTTTGTAAGCTTGGTGCGCATATATAGGGAATGTACACACAAATACTGATGTAAAACATATGCAAACTCGCTTGACTTGTGATTGCAAATGAGGTAATACTAATGCTCTATGCTCCTTCCGTGGCTGAAGTGCCCTCTGTTAGCATGTTAATGACTGTAGCGTGCTGGCCAATGGAAGAAACCTAATGAGGCAAGCTAGTAGTTCGCTAGCATAGCATAGGCCTAGCTACACCTTTTTGACAGATGGCTTCAGTCCATAGAGACCCATAGTGGATGATCTGCCTCTCATGCATAATTTTGTTTCCATGGAGCATTGTCCTGGTTACGACAGCCCTCAGGAAGGAGCATCTCTCTCTCACCAACACCATGGGGATTAGGGTCATGTGTGTTTACCTCACCTCCAGGTGAACATAGCATAAATAGCTCTGTGATTTAAAACCTTTTTTTTTAAGGCTGTGTTAGCCTATTTGGATGGAATATACAGTGTATGACCTGACGTTTTATGAAGCCTTTTGTCTGTGGCTCTGTACTGTTACACCTACCAATGAGATTGGGTTGCTTTTCTCGTTCCAATGAGATGTTGCCATCAAACATATTTCATTGGGAATTACATGACACTGAGCAGGAGGCAGTAATTCATATCAGGACTAGTCTGCTTGTGCTGCAGTCTCTCTCTCAGGCACAATTATCAGCCCAGGGCGCAGACGGTTCCATTGCATTTGTACTGTAACCCAAGATTCAATTTGAAGCATCTGAAATCTCTTGCCTAATGGGCAAACGGACATTGTTTTGTTATTTTTTACAGTGCTGCCTAATGCACACCAAGGCAATGGCTTCTGCATGATCAATAGTACACATGTGTAAAATCCATTTTGTTCTGTGCCCACAATACTTCATGACTGTTGACCAGTCAGCACTAGGAAGTGCTTTAGTAGTGGAAAGAGCTGGCCCTGAACATTTGTCTTCACCATCAGCCTTGTTTATTTTATTGAACTTATCTATCCAGACAAGTTAATTAAAAACAAAATATTATTTACAATGTAAATTAAAAATCAACTGAGTTCCTGTTCTGATTGATCAATATGTAGCTCAGAGGGACGTGCCATGGCAGAAGATGCAAGGTCATGTGTAAAGATGTTTATTTGAAACCGAAGGCAAAACCTTAGACATACAATTTGGCACCAGTAGATTCTGAGTTGTGTCTCAGGGCTGCACTCCTCTGGCTACCAGCATGTTGCTGCCTCCCAGCAGATAGTCTACACACACACACAACATACTATCTAATGTAACAGTGTATGTTGTCAGAGAGAGGGGAAATTAAGTGACATTCAAAAAGCCTCAAGTGTCTTTCTCTGAAGTGGCTGATACCAGCATATCTTCAATGTCTCGACCTTCCCAAGGAGGAGAAACACAAATGCACAGCATTCTTTATCCCCCCCATCCCCCTCTGTCTAGAATGCAGTGTCATTGTCCTTTGTGAACTTTTTATGGTTATTGTTACTGCCGCCTGAGGCGCAATGTGTTACCCCGGGGAGGTAGTTTGTCCCCTTTGTCCACACTGCAATTCATCTCAAATTTCTCCCTCATTCCACAAGCGTCAAAGGACCAATATGCAGTGATCACGCAGTTCATGGGCTTTTGTGGGGATTTTTCTCTAATGCCCATACTGTCTAGTTCTGATGTGCAGGTGAATACAGGACCAGTTGAAGAGAGCTGCCAAGCTGTCCCAAACTGCACGTTTGTCTGTCTGTAGGGCAAATATCACCTCACACCCCAGAGATGCCCCGGGGGAGTGCATTCTCTAGAGTTTCTGACACTTTCCACACACAACCATTACAGCTGTTGCATTCATGAGCCACATATATTCAACTCCACGTAAATTAACCCTGTATTAACGAACTGTGAAAGATTGTGTAATTTAAGGTTTTGTCATTTATGTTTTGTAAGGGTGTTTTCTGTTAAATGAAATGCATGAGGAATGATGGGTGGTAGAAATGTATCCCGAGTCTAGTTCTCAAAATAATCTGCCTCGCTGCGGTTGTAGGTCGTTATTTCTAAATGTCAACTGTTCTTTCGAATTGATGATTAATGTAATGTTTTTCATTCTCTTCTCTTTGTTCTTCCCTCTCTGTAGAAACGGGCCAAAGGCCAGTACCTGTTTTTCAAAGTGTGTGAAGCCCTGAACCTACTGGAGAAGGACTACTTTGGGTTGAGTTACAAAAACGCTGACCAGATGGTAAAGTTGTTTGTTTCTTTGTACCACATTCTTGTACAGTAAGAGGCTTTTCCAGAACAGCAAACGCGTTACAAAATACAAACTCCTCTTGTACATAAAGCTTTCCAATCCATTTTTTTGTATGTTTTGTTTCTGAAGTACCAGTACTACTTCAGGCATAACTACTTCATAAAATGTATGATATATCCTTCTCACCTAATGGCACAGATGTTTTTGCAATTATGTCCTAAACGTTTTATATTGTTTCTCTGCTACAATAGCAACAATGACCAATGGCTTGACTTTGATACCACATAATATTCCTCAAGATCAATATGCGCTCTTTAGACATTCTAAACCTTCAGCGGGCCTGATAGACCATATAATTGGTCATTTTAACAAAGGCCTGTGATGGATGATGAAACACAGGGAAGTACTTTAAGTCCACTCCATCCTCACAGGATGTCTGAAGTGTGCAGTAAACCTCCAGATAACCCAGATATGCTTCCAGGGAATAACATTAGTTATTTTCCATATCTGTGTCGACACTGTTTATTGGAGAGGGCTGTAATATCACTGGTTCAAGACAAACGAGGCTCCTCTCACAAACTTCAGTCCAATCTGACTCTGCTCTTGCCTGCTGCCAAGCAGGACTGGTTCACAGAAGACCTGGATTCAAATCAGGGTTGGGATCAATTTTAATTTGAATTCAGAAAGTAAACCAAATTCCAATTCAAAATGTTTCTAATTGAAAAGCATTGCGGTTAGGCCGAATTTGTAATTTCAGTGTACTTCCTGAATTGAAATGGAATTGATCCCAACACTGGTTCAAATACTATTTTAATTGCACTTTTGGGACTTATATTGGTTCCATTGCAACAGCCAATCAATCAGGCACACCTAAAGTATTTGAAATTATTTCAAGTGGTAATTGAACCCAGGCCTTGTTCAGACTGTATCCTTCTCACATCTTACGGCTTTGGGCCTGAATGTTGAACTCTCCCCTGCACACTGTAATTGGAGCTTAACCTCTCTAGGGTACGTGGTACGGTAGCGTCCCGCCAGTGAAACTGCAGGGCGCCAAATTCAAAACAGAAGTCCCATAATTAAAATACCTCAAACATACATGTATTTTACACCATTCTAAAGATACACTTGTTGTAAATCCAGCCAGTGTCCGATTTCAAAAAGGCTTTACGACAAAAGCAAACCGAATGATTAAGGTCAGAGCCAAATCACAGAAAAACACAGCCATTTTTCCAGCCAAAGAGAGGAGTCACAAAAAGTGGAAATATAGATCAAATTAATCACTAACCTTTGCTCTCCATCAGATGACACTCTTAGGACTTCATGTTACATAATGCATGTATGTTCGGTAAAGTAAATCGGAGTTTACATTGGCGCGTTAGATTCAGTAGTTCCAGAACATCTGGTGATTTTGCAGAGAGCCACATCAATTTACAGAAATACTCATAATAAACATTGATAAACGATACAAGTGTTATTTACAGAATTAAAGATATACTTCTCCTTAATGCAACCGCTGTGTCAGATTTAAAACAAACAAACCATGAGTACGGCGCTCAGACGACAAATCAATCCAAATTGATATCTGCCATGTTTGAGTCAACAAAGTCAGAAATAGCATTATAAATGTTCACTTACCCTTGATCTTCATCAGAATGCACTCCCAGGAATCCCAGTTCCACAACAAATGTTTGTTTTGTTTGATAATGTCCATTTATGTCCAAAATCCTCCTTGTTGTTAGCACGTTCAGCCCAGTAATCCAGCTTCATGACGCACGAGCAGACAAAGTCCAAAAGTTCCGTTACAGTCCGTAGAAACATGTCAAACGATGTATAGAATCAATCTTTAGGGTGTTTTTAACATAAATCTTCAATAATGTTCCAACCGGAGAATTCCTTTGTCTTCAATGGAATGCAGGTCGCTCTCACGTGAACGTGCGAGACTGAGCTCGTGGCTGCTGGCAGACCTCTGACTCATTCCCCTCTCATTTGCCCCCACATCACAGTAGAAGCATCAAACAAGGTTCTAAAGACTGTTGACATCTAGTGGAAGCCTTAGGAAGTGCAACATGACCCCATAGACACTGTGTATTCTATAGGACAAGAGTTTAAACTACAAACCTCAGATTTTCCACTTCCTGGTTGGATTTTCCTCAGGTTTTTGCCTGCCATATGAGTTCTGCCGCCCATCATTCATCATTCAAACAGTTTTAGAAACTTCAGTGTTTTCTATCCAAATCTTATATGCATATTCTAGCTTTTATGGCAGAGTAGCAGGCAGTTTAATTTGGTTACACTTTTCATCCAAAATTCCCAATGCTGACCCTACCCTAGAGAAGTTAATGACAGTCAACACGCTCCACTGTCTCTGTAGGCTCCAGATCATTCTGTGAGGGAGACTTTTGGGAGAGATTAGCATATTTGCAGTGGGTAAATGCTGTCTTTTGTTCCACTTTGAACTGGAAACTGTAGGCTAGCCACGGGGGTGGAGTGTGGAGATGAGGGAAGAGGCTAGGCTGTGTAGTTTAGTGGAAGTGTTTTCATCATGTGTGTTTGTTTATATGAAAGTGGTGTGCTGAAGTTCAGGGATCAGACCAGTAATGACCACCATGGCTAGTTTTGTTGTCTGTGGTCTGGACTGGTGCTAAATTGAGAGTTATGCTCTTTACAGTAGCTCTGTGCAAAATGCTACCTTCTGTCTTGTTTGATTCTACTTTTCTTGACATACCTGATCTACTAAAGTACCTGAGAAGGGAAATAAAATGAGGTCCTAGTGTATTTGGATTAGAAACGGCACAGTGTTCTATGTTTAGGTGGTATAGTCTGGCCAAGTAGTTAATTGCAATATGAATGCCTTTACAATCAAAATCCCATCTCATTATTCTAACATGTTGCCAATCACCATGGTTACTCAACAGGGAAAATTTGAAGTCTGTGATTAATTGGTAGAAGTTTGATACTGTTAAAATTTCTGCATACTTGTTAATACCAAAGCTAATATCTCCTTTGTTTCTCTTCTATAGTGCTGGCTGGACCCTACAAAGGAGATCAAACGTCAGATCTGCAGTAAGTTGTGGCTTTTTAACCTTTTGAAACTTTCTGTATGAAGTGTCTCATTAAGTAACATGGCCACCGGAGTTCACACCAATTGGCTTTACTGTACATACCAACCTCAAGAAAGACTTCCACACTATACCCTATAATTTCTCCTAAAGCACCCTGATCACTCTATCCCCCAAGTCTATTCCAGTAGAACTAATAACTAATGTTACTGTTGACATTTACTCTTGAGCAGATACGTTATTTATTGTCTCCTGGAGTGACATGCTCTTTTCACATCTGGTAACTGGATTGCAGTAATTCTGGATGGGTCTGGGGGGATGTGTTTGTGATGATGTGTGTTTGGTGTGGGGAGGCTGCTCACCCATCCCCAGTCTGATACTTCCAGAGCACTGCCAGTAACAACGACCAGGCGTTTATAAACACACAGAGGGAATTCACTCTAGCCATGGGAACGGCAGCTCCGAGCGGAGGTACTTTCCTGTCCAGGGCCTGGGATGTGTTAGTCTACAGCGGCCCAAAACTGGCCTCTTTCTCTCTCCTTAACTTGATGTATCCGTTTGCATCATGTTCAGAGTCGCTGGGCTGGTCTGGTCCCTCCTTCAGGGGAGAGAAAGGGAATGGGATCCTCCCTCTGAAAGATGCAACAGTCAAGGCTGCTTCATGTGTTGTACCCCTGCCTGGTTCATGCTTCGGCTGTTCATGCTTCGGCTGTGGATCCGATCACAGATCGGGTGGCGTCTCGGAGAAGCCACGAAACCATGCTTTCTTTGGAGGGGTGGATTTTACAGTCAATGTGTTCAGTTGCTTGTTGAAGTGACAGCAGATAACGTGAATTAAATTAAAGCTAGTCTCAATCTTTCTGCTTAACAATATTCTCTCTTGAACAAAGTTCCTCGGGTTTCCCAGCTGTTGCCTGCATAGGCTATGTGCCTGTAGGCTATATGCTTGAAATCAACAACGGTGGGCATAAAGTTATTGTTTGCAAAAATGTATTATTGGCAATGGCAGCTAAACTTTTTGTAGCGACCTGCGCAGACAGCTGTGTTATGCTGTTTATTTGTTGTGTTGTACTTACCAGTACCCAGTGTTTGTAGGGTTTGACATGCTTGTCAACCTACTATCTGCCAATCACTGGACTGTCTGGAATGTTCCGGTGCCGAGCATCCTTGTGGTTGGTGGAGCACTGCAAGTGTAAGACCATGCTTAGCCATTGTTCTCTCTTACGTTAACCATCTTAACAAGAGATGGTCAGTGTTGTTTTATACTGGGATCCTTGATTTATTTTGCGTGGGCTACGGCCAAATAGTACCCTGTTTTGAGTTGTTAATAAACGGGGAATTCGTAAACTCAACCCTCTGTCTGGACTTTTGTCATTTATGATCTAGCCAGGTCATTACATTATAAACACTTTTTTTTTTTTTACTATACATGTCACAATTCCAGACATAATGCAAACAGTCTATTTTCTGGCAATTTATCCTCTCACTTTACCAGCATTGCTTTGTGTAGACGCAAGAAAAAAATACTTAATTTGAAATGCTTGATGACATTTGTTTTCTCTCATACTCTACCATGCATTCTAATTCTAGTGTGTACATGTGCGTAAAAAAAAGTGTTTTTATTTAGGCTTTAGTCAATTACTAAAAATGCTCTTATCCAGAGCGATTTACAGGAGAAATTAGGGTTAAGTGAATTCCTCAAGGGCAGAACGAAATATTATTTTCCCAACTACTCTGCTTTGGATTCGAGAGGGGAGAGTCCCTGTAATCCTAGATTCAGATCATTCAGGGGAGAAAAAACATCACCCAGAAAAAACATCACCCAGGTGGGCCAGTCGTGTGAGAAACTAGTCATCATGCAAGTGGTCAAACAAGTGAAAATTATGGTCAGTAAAGAGAACTTTAAGCTTGTCTCTCAATTTAAAAAAAGACTTCTCAATACTTTGCCCTTTGATAACCAGCATGCTTGAAGGCCAGCATCCTGGAGTCGCCTTTTCACTGTTGACGTTGAGACTGGTGTTTTGCGGGTATTGTTTAATGAAACTGCCAGTTGAGGACTTGTGAGTCATCTGTTTTTAAACTAGACGCACTAATGTACTTGTCCCCTTGCTCTTTTGTGTACTGGGGACTCCCACTCTTTCTATTCTGTTTATGGCCATTTTGTGCTGTTCTGTGAAGGGAGTAGTACACAGCATCGTACGAGATCTTCAGTTTCTTGCATGGAATAGCCTTATCTCAGAACAAGAATAGACTGACGAGTTTAAGTAGAATGTTATTTGTTTCTGGCCATTTTGAGCCTGTAATCGAACCCACAAATGCTGATGCTCCAGATACTCAACTAGTCTAAAGAAGGCCAGTTTTATTGCTTCTTTAATCAGGGCAACAGTATTCAGCTGTGCTTTCATAATTGTGAAAGGGTTTTCTAATGATCAATTAGCCTTTTTAAAATTATGAACTTGGATTAGCTAACACAATGTGCCATTAGAACACAGGAGTGATTGTTGCTGATAATGGGCCTCTGTACGCCTATGTAGATATTCCACAAATCTGCCATTTCCAGCTACAATAGCCATTTCCAACATGAACAATGTCTACACTATTTCTGATCCATTTGATATTTTAATGGACAAAAAGTATATATATTTCAAAAACAAGGACATTTCTAAGTGACCGACCCCCAAACTTTTGAACAGTAGTCTATATATATTTTTTAATGTGATTCATTTGGCGTGCCCCCGAACAGCATTGCACGTACCTCTGGGGGTATTGCTGCTTGTGGATATGATTCTATGATATGGCACTCCCCTCCCAATTCCATTTCATGCAAGCTGCTGTGCCTGTGTGCCCTGTAATAGCACTCTATAGTGTGTGTGTGTGTGTGTGTGTGTGTGTGTGTGTGTGTGTGTGTGTGTGTGTGTGTGTGTGTGTGTGTGTGTGTGTGTGTGTGTGTGTGTGTGGTACTAGGGAATGGAGGCTAGCCTATCACATGAATTGAGGCCTCAGCTCAGACCCATTTATCTTCAGCCTGTGACTCAGACTGGAACGTTTCAAGGATAATTGAAAATCAAAAAACAGGCCAGAGATGAGGGGGAGACTGAAATCCCATGTCACACCACCACAGCTGACTTTTTGAAGGTCATCTTTATAAAAATGCTTACTTTGTAAGAGTCTGCCCATGAATGCTCACTTAGAAAATTACCCTGATTTCCAAAGCTGTTTCTGTGCTAGATGACACCAGTTTTTTGCTATCGATTTTTGTCCATTCACACCTGAAATACTACACCTAATTGGACAGTTGAAGATACTGTTCTGCACAGTTTCTCTACCGCTCACACACACACACCAAGAAATCACTATGTTCTTGGACAGATCCTCACCTAACTGCTCCTTGCTTCTTCAAACGGTCACTGATCTCTCCGCTCGGTCTGGCCAAAGGACAATGGCTACAATATGTGACCACAGTTGTAACAGGAGAGGAACAGTGGCAGTTTAGTTTGTGGGGTAATTTTTGGAATTCCTCTTTAATAACATATCCTGTATCCCATGCCCGCACTAAGCATGTGTGAATTTGGCATGGTTTTCCTTCTTGTGTTTTGTAAATTTAAAAAGGGGGGGAATAGAGCATTGTTTTTCTATGATTTTCCTTGAATTCTCGATGTTGTGTAGACTTGAAAAGAGAAATGAATTAATCCCCTAATGTCATTTTCTCCGCACAGTCAATGGAATTCCTTCCTTGCCTGGCCCTAATTCCTTATGTTCCTTCTCATGAGGCCTAGGGTTCTGGGAAGAATGAAAAGCAGAGCCATTCAGTTCAGCAGCAAAACAAATGGCCCGCATGGAATCCCTATATGATTACTCTGTTCAAGCATACTGTCCAGACCAGTTAAACTCACTCACCTGCAGCTAGACCAAAAGGATATTACTCTCACTCTCCACTAATGAGCAGACACAGAAAACCTCTTATTTCAATATCCCTTTTCTGGATGAAAAAGCCTGAATTCCTCATGTTTTGGAACATTTCAGGGAAAGTGAGTGGGAATTTGTAAATTGAGCCATTGCATAACATGTCTCTCACCCAGAGGGTGAGAGACTGTGATCATCATCATCCATCTCTTCTCTCCCCGGTGTAATCAGGATAGCGCAACCCCCCCTGACCCACCCCTTCTCTCTCTCTTAGTTAGCGGTTGCTAGTTGACAACCAGCCCTACCCTAATGCTGACGAGGCTCTAGGCATTGCCACATAAAGCCAGTGGTCTGTAACTGGACACACACACAGAGAGTTGAGTAGGTAGTGTGTATTAGCACTGCTAATCCTGTCTCATCTCACATGGCGGCTCTCTTATCGCTGACAACAGGAAGTATAACATGGAGCCCTGCAAAGGGCTCTTAAGCCCATCTGGCCCCCATTTGACCCCAACACTAGTAGTCTCTATATAAAAAGTAGGCTACTACTAGAAAGTAGATTGCTTTTGTAAAAGTGAATCCATATCATGATTTAGTGTTGAAGATTTGACGTTGATTTTAAAACCCCATTTGTGGGAGTTGAGTGTGTGGTTCTGAAATGTTTTCTGCTAACTGGTTGAATCCAAATGTAGTCTATTTTACTGATAAAGTCCCCTCAGCGTGTCTAATGATGAATACTCAAAATGGAAAAGGAGTTTAATTTTAAAGGCCTTGTTTCTACTCTGCCATTTTAGATTAGTCTCTGTGCACGACCAAATCAAAACGACTCCTCAGGCTGGCCCATGTCTTTCCAGGCTTGCTAAAACTTCCACTTCAAAGCCTCTCCTCGCAGGTCTTAGCTGTTGTGTAATTGCTTACAGCGCTCCTTCCCAGTGTGTTCTCTTTCCATCTCTTTGCCCCCTCTCCCCCGTCTCTGCTTTCTCACCCCCACCACACCCACACTCCTTACGGACAGTCGATGAGCACAGCTGTTCGAGCAAGCATGTGTTCTTAGCACATCTGGCTCGGGAAGATTCCACCATCGCTTGTTTTTCTTTGTTGGTTATTTGGCACTAAACTAATAATTGCCTTCCTCTACATACAGTACAAACGCTCACCCAAATGCTTAGCCGGAGTCACTTCTAGGCTTGAACACGTGGCCTGGCACCTCAGAGGAATGTATAATATGTTGTGCTATGATAATGAAGGATGCATTTCCTTTAGTCTTTAAATCAGACGAGTCCTGTTCTCTCTCTCCACAGATCCCTCCTGGCAGTTAGCGTTCAATGTCAAGTTCTACCCTCCTGATCCGTCCCAGCTGACCGAGGATATTACCAGGTATTGTACTTTCCGTTTCATAAGGAAACAAAGGTCAAACAGCCACTCCTTTTCATTGTACATTTGATTGTTTGGCTTTATTATGTTCGTCATATAGCAATGAAATGATCTGCCCAGTTGTGCAAACACAGAATGTATGTATGCCACGCAGGTGGCCCGGAGCAGTCAATAACCTACAGTCTTAAAATGTTGCATTCACACTTTTGACATCTTTCCAGAGTATTTTGTACTCAGGAAATGTAAATAGTTGTACTGTTACGGTATCTACAGTACATGTTGTTGTTTTTCGGCCAGCATGCACACGTAACTAACACATAAGAAAACACTGTTATTCACTGTACAACTGTGAATATATAAACCTCTAATCCAGTAAAGGGAGCTGTAGTACAGTGCTGCACAGTAGTTGCACACCACAGCAGCAACATGCAGTAGACCCCTGGTCGATAAGGTCAGAAGAGCAGAGCACAAGGGGGAACGGTGTGCTGTACACAGAGTGTTCAATGTCCGTGTGTTCCCCCAGTGTCTCATCACACTCGGCTCTGAGCGCTCAGCGGGTCACTCCGGTTACTCCTTAATCTATAGCGTAGAATGCCCTCTTTGATCGGCACCCGTCAAAAGGTTGCAGCAATATTGAATGCAGTGGAGCTGTCTTCAGCCTCCAGAGTTTATTTTCAGCACAGCCCCAGATCCAAGGTCACAGGCAATCATCTCGCACACCTACCTTTTTTTCCCTCCCTCTCTGTGTTCCATTACCGCATACGCTATTTCTGCTGTTGTGAGTCTGCAGGCTGCTGCTGTACTGTAAGGCACAGGAAACCGCCCCCACACACACCACGTTCATGTGCTGAATGTCATGTCAGATCTGAACTAGTGGATTAGTGACATTATAAACATACAGACCAAATGTACAAAATCTATTTCATGCCCTTTGATCCCATCTCGCTCGCCTCACTCTCTTTCTTCCCCTCCTCCCATCTCTCCATCTCCCTGTAGATATCTCCTGTGCCTTCAGCTGCGGCAGGACATAGTTTCGGGGCGTCTGCCCTGCTCCTTCGTCACCCACTCTCTGCTGGGTTCCTACTCCCTGCAGGCCGAGCTGGGAGATCACGACCCCGATGAGCAACGCCTTGACTACATCAGCGACTTCCAGTTTGCCCCCTCACAGACTAAGGAGATGGAGGAGAAGGTGGTAGAGCTCCACAAAACTCACAGGTCAGAGCCGTGTGGGGTTAAAGGTATAGTTCAGAGAACTATCCCTTTAAAGCAAGCAAGAGGAAGTGACACAAATCAAATCACATTTTATTGGCCACATACACATGGTTAGCAGATGTTAATGCGAGTGTAGCAAAATGCTTGTGCTTCTAGTTCCGACTACAAAGTAATATCTAACAAATAATCTACCAAATTCACAACTACATTATACACACAAATGTAAAGGGATGAATAGAATATGTACATATAAATATATGGATGCGCGATGGCCGTGCGGCATTGGCAAGATGCAGTAGATGGTATAGAATACAGTATATACATATGAGATGAGTAATGTAGGATTTGTAAACATTATTAAAGTGGCGTTATTTAAGGTGACTAGTGATACATTTTATTAAGTCCATTTATTTACGTGGCCAGAGATTTGAGTCTATGTTGGTAGCAGCCTCTATGTTAGCGATGGCTGTTTAACAGTCTGATGGCCTTGAGATAGACGCTGTTTTTCAGTCTCTCGGTCCCAGATTTGATGCAACTGTACCGACCTCGCCTTCTGGATGATAGCGGGGTGAACAGGCAGTGACTCAGGTGGTGGTTGTCCTTGATGATCTTTTTGGCCTTCCTGTGATATCGGGTGCTGTAGGTGTCCTGGAGGGCAGGTAGTTTGCCCCCGGTGATGTGTTGTGCAGACCACACTACTCTCTGGAGAGCCTTGCGGTTGAGGGCGGTGCAATTGCCGAACAGGCGGTGATACAGCCTGACAGGATGCTCTCGATTGTGCGTCTAAACGCTTGAGTGTTTTTAGATGATAAGCAAAATTTCATCAGCCTCCTGAGGTTGAGACGCCGTTGCGCCTTCTTCACCACACTGCCTGTGTGGGTAGACCATTTCACTTTGTCCGTGACATGTAAGCCGAGGAACTTAACTTTCCACCTTCTCCGCTACTGTCCCGTCGATGTGGATAGCGAGGTGCTTCCTCTTCAGTTTTCTTGCCGTCCACGACCATCCCCTCTTCTGACACTGACATTGAAGTCATCGCTGAAGGGGCCTCTAAAACCACCCGGCTGTGGGGACTGGGGAAAGACACCTGTGAGATATTAGATTGGAAATTACCCCTGGCCTGTGATTACTAAACCCTGTGATTATCATATTTTGAATTCTCTGTTTTCAACATCTCCCATTTATCGATTGAATGATCATCGACTTGAACTTTTCACCTCTGTTTGTTTTGGATTGTTCTATGTTTTGTCTACCATTCTAGGGGGATGACTCCTGCTCAAGCAGATACCCAGTTCTTAGAAAACGCCAAGAAGTTGTCGATGTATGGTGTCGATCTCCACCATGCCAAGGTGACTGACACATGGCCCCAGGCACCGGGTTTTGAAATGTCCAATCCAACCAGAGATTTTGTTTAAGAAATCACTCCTGTATACATGTTTTGGGAAATACTAGGAGATACATTTGTGATGTTTATAAAATGCCCTGCAATGAGAAAATGTCAACCTCATAGCTGTAAAAAAAAAAAAAAAACATGATTGAACTGTAAGGACACATAGCCTACTGGTCAGTATCCAAACTTAGTCATTTATCAAGGAACTGTTCTCCTACGCTCCATTCTTTGTGTATGGAAGTCTGTTGAAACTGTGAGAGCACACAGGACTCAGGGAGGCTCCTTTGATGTAGTGTGCAGTGAGGGGAAGAGAGGCAGGCAGAAAACACAAAGCCAAAAAAGAAAGTGCATCAGCTGTACAAATACATGTGGTGGAGCCGGAGCTCTTTTCACTGCGCCGTCTGCATGGGAACAGCCCTGTGGAATGAACCATGCTCTCTCCCGGTGGACTGGACATGGGTTGAAAATACTCACAGAAATGTTCTGTTGGTCTAGAGCACAGAGGGGGATGGCGAGAAGGGGGCGTTAGGGAGAGGACCAGGGGGGGGCAGTTCCCAACCGTCAGTAATTAGTGAGAAAAGTGCATGTCAGGCCCTTATGTCCTCTCTCTCTTTTAGTAGGTAGTCAGACAGCCACGTACAAGGGTTGTGTGGAGAAGCATGTCATGGCCATGGGGAGTGAGAGGGGGTGGTTGAAAGCCATGCAATGGTGTCAAATAGTTGCCATGCCCATCAGCGGCGATGGATTTTCCTCCTCGTTTTACAGTTTGATACACAAATCAATAGCCACTCAGTATCAAACTATCCATATGTCCCAGACTTAAAAGACCCTTTATGGCATCATGCAAGTTTGATAACGTTACCATTGAGTTATGGTGGGATGATTGCATATCCAGCCTTATTCAATTGTATGTAATCTTATTCCATTGTGAGCCTTGGCAATATTATAAATATTCTGGACTGAAATCTGAGAACGTTGTCTGTTCTCTATCCATGTTGTCTGTACTGCTGCAAACGTGACTGTTTTCTGTTCATTATACTTTGCTGAACTGTTGCTTTGGCTGTTGTCTTTGTGTCTGCAGGACTCTGAGGGAGTGGACATCATGTTGGGAGTGTGTGCCAATGGCCTGCTGATCTACAAAGACCGACTCCGGATAAACCGCTTTGCCTGGCCAAAAATCCTCAAGATCTCCTACAAACGTAGCAACTTCTATATCAAAATCAGGCCGGGAGAGGTACAGAACTGCACCACTCTCAGAGGAAAAACAAGATATTTCCACAATTTACTCTTGTCCTTTCCAAAACCCACTCCAGAGATCAGCTGTAGGAAAGAGACTGTCATTGAGCCAAATAGTGACAATGTTAGGACATGGTTTGATTGTGGAGATGGAAATGCTGACGTTTAGATATTTCTTTCTCAAGGCCCAATTCAAACTAGTTTTGTGGGGGGGGGGGGGGGGGGGTTGTTCCATATCTCGTTTTTTTGTGGAGCATATGTTTTCTAACTTGGCTAATTCTTGTACTCGGGGGAACTCTGCTATATACTCTGTCTTACAGACGGAGCAGTTTGAGAGCACCGTGGGCTTCAAGCTGCCCAACCACCGCTCTGCCAAGAGGGTCTGGAAGGTCTGCGTGGAGAATCACACCTTCTTCAGGTAACAATCACACTCTCCGCTCCCATGTCAACGACACCAACATAGGTTTAACCTCCAACTCACTGCCACAGACTCTAAAAGATGTCTGAACCAGGAAGAACTAGTGTGTTAGGTCCTCTGAAGTATGTTGTTTTAATGATTGCACCTTTCTTTATAGTGTTCTGTTCCTCCTTGCAACTTTATCTATAGGCCCTTTCTAACCTGTTGACTCTGTGAAATGTGTCTAAGCTAACACAGTTAGTACTACCCCATGTCAGTGGGGAGTGTTAAATGCCCCCCCCCCCAACACTATGCACTTATTTGTTCAGGCAGCTTCTCTGTCTGATGCCTAAAGCCATGGCCATTATCATGCGCTTAACTTCGTATGGTATAGGGGACGCTTGTATTTGTCGTACAGATGCAGCATCATCTTTTCCTACACTTAAATTGCCCTTGCCTAATGATTTGCGTCTCAAGTCCGGCTTGCAACTCTGCTATCCTCACCACAAGGCGATAGTAATCCTGTATATTAAGAGTACAGCGACTGCAATGAGAAGGCATCATGTTATTTAGTTTGTTTTATTTTTTTTGCCCGGAGGAGGTCCTGTAGATCCATGTCCAGATGAAGCATCCGGGGTGAAAAAGTTGAATTAAAAAAGTTGTGTGAGAATAAAACTAAGACCTTGGTAAACTTGTTAAGTACCGAGTTTGATGAAATACTTAAAAGTAAAAAGCAAAGGTTTGGCAGGTAGCCAAGTAGCAACAAACGGTACAGCAGTATGGAGACAATGCGGAAGTGTGTTGCATCACATAATAAATCCCTGCTGCGCATCTCATTATTTGACAGTTCATAAGAGGATTGTCGGCACACTCCAAATTGAAACCAGATACGGCATGGAGATCCTCGGCTGTTTTAATCGAGTTGTGTTATTCTTGGCATGGACAACGAGGAGGGGAGCCACAGCCTCAACAAACACAAAGCAACAATCACTCACTACCTTGCCTTCAACCCAACCAGTAATATCCCAAAGCCCTGTAGCGCCGCTCTTTCTCCTCTCCTCTCATTCAGATCTTCTGTGTGCAAAAGAAACTCCTAGTAATGACTCCTTAATCTGTCAAATTTGAATTTCAAACACTGCCATCCACTTTAATGGTCTTTTATATTGATATCAATACCTATGAGGGCTTTTAACATCTCTAGGCTATGTGGGACTTTTAGCGTCCCACCTGGCCAACATCCAGTGAGATTACAGAGCGCCAAATTCAAATACAGAAATACTCATTCTAAATATTTACAAAACATATTTTACATAGGTTTAAAGATTAACTTCTTGTGAATCCAACCACTGTGTCAGATTTTAAAAAATGCTTAACGGTGAAAGCATACCTTACGATTATTTGAGAACATGGCCCAGCAGACAAATCATTACAAACAGTAACCAGCCAAGCAGAAGAGTTACACAATTCAGAAATGGAGAGAAAATTAATCCCTTACCTTTGATCTTCATATGGTTGCACTCAGAAGACATTCATTTACTCAATAAATGTTCCTTTTGTTCGATAAAGTCTCTTTATATCCAAAAACCTTGCGTTTTCTTCAGTAATCCACAGGCTCAAACTTAGTCAAAACAGGCAGGCAAAAAAATCCAAATTGTATCCATAAAGTTCATAGAAACATGTCAAACAATGTTTATATTCAAGCCTCAGGTTGTTTTTAGCCTAAATCTATAATATTTCAACCGGACAATAACGTTGTCAATCTAAAAGGTAAACAAGAAAGGCACTCTCTCGGGATTGCGCATGAAAAAGCTCTGTGACACGTCAGGGTCCATTCATTCAGACTGGTTTTACTCCCTCATTTATCAGAATACAAGCCTGAAACTATTTCTAAAGACTGTTGCCATCTAGTGGAAGGCATAGGAACTGCAATTTTGAGTCCTAATTCAATGGATACTGTAATGGCATTGAATAGAAAACTACAAAAAACAAAAAAAATACCTCCTGAATGGATTTTTCTCAGGTTTTTGCCAGCCAAATCAGTTCTGTTATACTCAGACACTATTTTAACAGTTTCGGAAACTTAAGTGTTTTCTATCCAAATCTACCAGTTATATGCATATCATATCTTCTGGGCCCTAGTAGCAGGCTGTTTAATTTGGGCATGCTTTTCATCCAAAATTCTGAATGCTGCCCCCTACCCTAGAGAAGTTCAATTGTCCTGCTTATTAGCAATTGTGTCCGAAGAGTGGCTTTTCTTGGGCTGTGATGTGAGGGCATGATGTCATGACAGACCCCAGCCCTGGCTGGGCTGGGATGGAGGTCATGCTGGGATGCTGACATCATAATGGGATCCACAGACACCCTGACATCCCAGCAGCACACCTAGGGCCAGTGTGTTTAAATGGGGTTGAAATCAGCCCTGGCCTGCATGCCCCTGGTATAAACAACAGAACAGACCCCTTCCTAGTCTGCCTGTATAACAGCAGAGAGCAGAGCCTTGGAGAGGACCCCAGTATGGCTTAACCTGACACCACTAGAAAGATGCCAGAGACATCTGGACCCCAGCCTGCCGCTCCTTCAGGCTGTGCACATACGTGTGTGTGTGTGTGTGTGTGTGTGTGTGTGTGTGTGTGTGTGTGTGTGTGTGTGTGTGTGTGTGTGTGTGTGTGTGTGTGTGTGTGTGTGTGTGTGTGTGTGTGTGTGTGTGTGTGATAAATGTCTGAGTGAGGGGCCCTGCAAAGCAAATGGGGGGAGATGGGCGGACAGGAAAGCCCTGTCTCCATAGGAGATTAAGGATAGGGGCAGGGACAATTTTGAATATCTAGCCTCAAACACAGCTGCTACTCAGAGCCAGCGAAGGAGAATAGGAGACTGCATACTGTTCGGCGCCCAGAGTTTGATGGGGTTTACAGCTCATGTTCACGTACGGTCACTGACAAACAATGAGACTGTTGAACGGGTCCCTTTTACCTAGGTCTTCATGACTCATTCATAATCTCTGTATTTACACACAGAGAGAGCTAGGTTTATCACTTCCACCTGTGGTTAGCCTAGGTCACAGACAGGACATTTATTTAAAAAATAATAATAATAAAAAACATATTTTTAAAAATGATAGTGAAAAAAGACAGTACTCTTTATCTATATAGCCTCACTGTCATCCAGTAAACTGAAATAACATATCCACATGGAGTTTACACACTGCACCAAATACTGTATATGATACAGTATTTGTTTGTTTTCAGAATAGTTTAATTTTATTTTGGTCCTATTCTCACTCCAGGTTGATGACTCAAGAAGCGCCCACTAAAGCCAAGTTCCTCACACTGGGCTCTAAATTCCGCTACAGTGGGCGGACCCAGGCCCAAACACGACAGGCCAGCATCCTCATCGACAGGCCGGCACCCTACTTCGAGCGCACCTCCAGCAAGCGCATCTCACGAAGCCTGGATGGAGGTAGGCAGTGGCACTAGACAACACACACACACAGTTGGGATTTGGGTTGATGTATTGTTATGCCCAGTGCCCACTACCTTGGACTATGGGCAGCGCTGGTATTCTGGTAATGAGTACAGTATGAGTCAGTCCGTAGCGGTCTCTGCAGGCGAGGAGATGAGTGTTACTCAGTGGAGCATAGCCTCTGATTCTGCAGCAGCCGGTCTCTTTGTGATCGTGAGAGGGTTCTCATTCAGTCAGCTCAGTGCAGACACCGTAGGGGGTCCGTCACAGAACCACAGGCTACCTCAGCCCTGCCATCAAAGAGACATTTAGATAAACTGCTGAAGAAACACTCCCATAACAGTGAGCGAGAGAAGTAGATAAAGTAACAAAGGACCCACAGGATCAGAGGAAAACCATTACTGTGAGATATACAGAAAAGGCCCCGTTCCGTGACAACGCTCATCAACGTGCCTCAGCATGCATTCTGTTCCCCCGCCAACCATTAAAGTTTAGAGGGAACAAACCACTATCCTCTTCGGTTTAGTCAGCTCAAACTGTCTGGTGAGCTGAACTGTGCTGGTTTTGCATTTAGCCAAACATGTTACAATGACTAGGGATGAACATTCCTATAGCCTACTATGAGGCTATTTCTCTTTTCCAAGTGTTTTTAGAAGAACCATTTTGCAGTGTCCTGTGCAACGTCAGTCAGTGTTGAGCTGCAGGCTTGGCACATTCCCCCACTGTCATTGCTATTGCCTATATACGGGAAATGGCTCTAACATATTTCCCTTTGTTGGGACTTTGGGAAGGACTGTGGATGAAACTGGACTCGTTCTTTTTGACCAGGGGATTTCAATGTGTTTCTATGACTAGACCCAGGCTGTGTATGTTACATTGTACATTTAACATGGGAAAGAAACAGTGCCACTAAAACCTTAACAAGCATGAAGGATGTTCTCAGGCCAAGGTCCATGTGAATTTGTAAGCCTATTTTCCACCATAAAAGCATTCTAGAAATTGCTCTGAGCAAAACCTAGTGTCTTTGCGTGATGTGGGGAATTAGACTAAAATACAGTAATACTGGACTGGCCCGGCTGCTTATGCAGATTAAATGCGGGTGATGGTGTAGCTGAAAGTGAAGTAGTAATTAAATGGCAAAGCTTGAAAATGTAAAGATTAGTGTGTTATATTGACTCTTCAGTTTTTTGCTTCCAACTTCAGCAGCACAAATCTAGGAGGAGAATCCTAGATGAACATGAGTCGCCAAAGGAATGCCAATCTCGATACTTTACTTTTCCATGAATAACCTACCATAACATTTAGCAAGATGAGGGCTTTCGCCTTTCTTCCCTCTCTGTCTAGCTTGTAAATCTAGGATAACTCAACTCCGTCCCAAATACCCCATGTGTACTAAGGCCGGGCCATTCATTATTAAAGGGTTACTCGACTCACTCACGCTAACCTGGGCCTGCTCTGGAACCCCTTTTCTTTGCTTCCTCGCTCCTTCTTTCCCCTCCTGTATGTAGGGCCTCTCTGAGCCTCTTGATCATTCATCATCAGCCCAATGCCGTGTACTATTAATTCCCTCGCCTTCCTCTGTAGTAGAGGGAAAAATAAGAAGAGGGCGGGAGGGAACCATTTTGTTTTCTGACTGGCCAGCCGTGGGGACTTCGCTCTCTCTCCTCTGGCCCCAGAGCTTCAGATACAGCAGGTGTGAGACTGGGACTCTGAATGAGACAGTGGCTAGCCGAGGAGAATTTGGTCCTGGTCTCTGGACACAACAATACAGGGAGTGGCGGCTGTGCTGTGGGTGGCATGGTCAGTTACTGATGATATCAGGTTCCATATCAAACCCTTACTACTAAACCTCAAGAATCCCTGACTACATCGCAGCACTGTGGGTTGGCACTGCTAAATACACTACTGTACACTACGGCTAGCATGACATGTCAATCATTACTGTAGTTTCACAGACCTAGCATTTAGCCAAAGAACTGATCCTGTGTAATTTCTCTGACCTCTGACCTCTTTCCATCTGAATAGCTATTGGACATAGGCATTTACTATACCAAAACAAATAGCCATGTCTGGTATGTACTATGAATCCATGCAATTATGTTCTTATCCGCAAAAGGCGGGTACATTTAATTTTTATTGTTTTCATATGGTCCAGATTAAACTGTGAACGCCCTCTGCTGGCAATGCATTGACATTAGCATGATGTGCTGAATTGAAGAGCTCTCTGAAGTATACATAAATGAATGGAGAATATGAATGTTATATAAAGCTTGGATATGTGTCATCTTGTCTGTGCCCCTTCAGCGCCAGTGATCAACATGATCGAGGCCCAGGACTCGGCCCCCACCTCTGTGGGGAACGGCAGGGAGCCTGGCCTGGAACTCTCCTCCGACTCCTCCAAGGTGAGAGGAGGTAGCGGGATGATCTAACTCAACCTCTTGTCTTTCAAGGAAGAACCAAACATCTGACATCCTGTTGTTGAATTGGAAATGAATAGTCTGTCTGACTAATGCCTAATGATTTTGTCTCAAAGGAATTCAATGAATTATCTCCACTGTCTAGCTTAGCTTTATTGACTTAATCTTGGTTTTGTCACCCCCCCACTGTAGCACTGTGGAGCTGAATTAGCCAGAGCTATAGGATGACATTCTGAACTGTCTGCTTCGTACCATAACTCCTATTAGGAGAGTGTAAGACTCTTGACATGTGGGTGCTGTATAAAGGATCATATTCATCCTTAACATAAGTGACTTGTCCATAATGCAATATCATTATTTCATTATGGGGGGGAGGCACTGTCTTAGTTGTACTAGGGGTAATGTACACCAATAGGATCCCCCCCCCCCTCCTAACATTGTGATATTAATCGAGACTCCACTAACTGGATTCTTGCTCGGCGGATGTTGTCCTGCCATGGTCAGGGAAGATTTCTGGTTCTCTGGGGGGTTTACCTGGAAGTAAAAATTAAGGGGACAGGGCTAAAAGTAAGAGTTTTGAATTCAAATTGAATGGGAACAACCAGAGTTTAACTGTGCTATATCTCTAACTCAATCACAACGACCTTCCTGTTTTTGGGTTGCTTTAGATTCTTCCCCTTCCTGTCATCTACTCTGACTTCTCTCTGCATCTGTCCACTAGTGTTCTCAGTTCTGATCCTGTTGTTGTACAGTTGTAGAATGCGCTTGACCCTCCTCCCCCAGAACCTCTTGGACCCACCCTTTGACCCCTGACCTCTCACTGCCCCCACTATGTGACCTCTTGTCTGCACCAGTGTTACTCTGCTGCACCCCTGACATGACACGTCTCACTAATGGTGTTTCTTTCTCCCCTCTTTTCCTGCGCACACCTTCCTCTTACTGTTTTATTATTTTTCACACACATTTGTTTCTTCTTCTCTTGGTTGTGATTACTGCTTGTTTTCCCCCCTCACCACTTCCTTCCCTGCATGGTGTCTACATGTGGCCTTCTCTCTATTTCTCTACATGGGGGAAATGACGATCACTGTGTAGTCAATCTTCATGTTCCCCCTGTCCTTATCCTCCTCCAACTCATCCATCCCTCCCATCCTGGACACCATCTCTGAGCTAGACGTTCTGTCCGACATCTCGGAGGACGACCCCCTGTCCTGGGGCCAGCTAGATGGGGACGGGGACTACCCGGGTATTTGGGATCCTGATTTTACCCCCCAGCAGCATGAAGACCGTTTGGCTGCAACAGGGCACTACCATCACCAGCCTCTAGAGGCCTTTCCTCCTCCCTCCCCCATGGCCTGCAGCTCAGGGCCCCAGGAAGGGTCACCCGTCCAGGCCAATGATGTGGCTCAGTCCAGTCTGGGCTTCTCCGTGCTGGGGATGTTGATGGGCCTGGGCTTCCTTCCCTTCTCTCTGCTGGATGCGGATGGCTACCTCTGCTTCCTCAGCCTTCCCAAGGACTGTGCTGCCTGCTTGATCCCCTCGGGGCTGCAGCGCTACCTGCCCCTCTCCTCCCCCTCCCTGGTGCCCTCATTCATGTTCATCTTGGCTTTGCTGCTGTCTGCCTCCCAGTCCCTGGCTCTGGCCTTCCTCCTGGCCCTGCCCCTGGCCCTGTCGCTCTGCTACCTGGAGCATAAGGCACCTGTCCCCGCTCCTCCCCCTGTGGCCACACCCTGCTCAGACACACACACTGACACACACACTTCCCTGCTGCAGGAAGAGCTGTGTGACCCCGCCGCCTGAATGGCACCATCTCATCACCCCCCTGCTTCTGTCAGCTCCTCCCACCCCTCACCTTAGCCAGCACGTCTGTGTTCTGCACTCCCTCCATCCCCGTTATATTTCACTCTCCTTTCTTCTTAAAACCCTTGATTTCTGTATAAAATTACTAAATAGAATTTCAGTCTTTCACCATTCTTTAGAGATCTTAAATTAGTTATTAAATACTAATCACTCTTATTGTACCAGTATTGGCTGCTCTGTCATAAAAATAATTTAAACCTTTTTAGTGTTGTAAGATGATAATTCTTATTCCTGTGTCCCTATCTGTTTGGCTGTAAATGCCATAGTCATACACAGGTAGATTTAGTGTGTATATATAGCTCTGTTTTCAAGTTAGTTTTGCCCTATAAGGATGTCATTGCCTGTGTTGCACCCCCTGTCCCATTCAGTGTTATTAGTCGCCATTTAGTACACCCGAGTTTCTGACATTTAGTACACCCGCGTTTCTGACCATTTAGTAGACCCCCGTTTCTGACCATTTAGTAGACCCGCGTTTCTGACAATTTAGTAGACCCGCGTTTCTGACAATTTAGTAGACCCCCGTTTCTGACAATTTAGTAGACCCCCGTTTCTGACAATTTAGTAGACCCCCGTTTCTGACAATTTAGTAGACCCGCGTTTCTGACAATTTAGTAGACCCGCGTTTCTGACATTTAGGCAACAATAAGAAACATAAAGTAGGAAATGACCGATGAGACAAAACAGTTAAATCAGCACTACACAGAAAAATGACCAGTATTCCGAGGCCAGCATGTGCACCGCCCCCATCTCATCAGGTCTCACTCATGTGGGCAGAGCCTGGGCACTCCTCCCTCTGTCACATGACATTGCACCGTTAGGTGGTGCTGCTGGGAATCAGGCTTTCTCATCATCCATTTCACCTTTTCTTTTCCCCGACAAAAAAAACATTCCCACTACAAAAACCATGCAGGTAGAGGAGGAGCCTAGCGAAAGGGTGGCGGCCACACCTACTGAAGGCACTGAGGTCTGTGAGGACAGTGGGCATCTTTACCATCATACTGCACCTTTTAAGATTATTTGTAATACAGTGTATATACACGAAGCTCTGGGCAGTGCAGGTATCAAACTAACATGTCCTTTTCTTCTGGATGCTAACAGATGAAAAGAGATGAGCCAGACTCCTCCCAGCAGGTTGATTGATTAACTGTGATTGATTGTTTGATGGTGACTTGGTCTATAGATCATCTGGGCTTTTTTACATTTTCGCTGCTCTTTATTTTGTAACCTGGGTTTCACTTATCCTACAGGAATGTAATGCTTTGTTTTTTGTATCTTTGTGCTGCTTCCACTGTGATCTGTGACGTGTATGGTTTTTCTCAACACACTGCTGTTCAACCACACGCCACCACAGCTGAACGTGCTGAGGATAGGACATTGTTCTGGATGGGAAATTGTTCTGGATAGGCTTGCCTTAGCTGCAGCCTTCTACGGATTAACACCCAAATAAGCTCTACCTTGTGAGGAGTAAATATTCTCTATCTCTACAGTATTATAGTTAATGACTACACAGCTAAGGTGACGTGTGGTTTAGACAGGGTCCATTCTGGTCTGCTCTGTAGTGGAACTGTCCTAACTGCACAGATTCTCACCTCTGGACGCTTAGGCATTTTATTTCCTTTTTTATGTGTTTTTCACAAATGCTTCTTCATTTTTTGATTCCACAGAGCGGAAAGTTGAGAGTGCAGGGGGAAAATATATATGTCAGACATAGCAATTTAATGTTGGAGGTTGGTATGACTGTGATAACTATTGGCCCGTAACTAAAGGGAATCAAAGCCCAAGCCTGCGTCCTCTCTCTTGGCTCTTGTCCCAGGCTGTCTTCTCCAGTCTACCTTTCACTCTCAGGCTCTGTATCTCTGTGTGTGTTTTTGAACACCATTGCATGATTTTGCATGTGGGATGGGGTGCATGTCTGACCAAAAAGGGTTTATTGGGGCGAGGGGGAGCGCTGATGAACGCTCAACCTCTCCTGTTATTGAGTTGAAAATTGTTTTTGGATATTTAGTATTTTCCGGGGATGTGTTTATAACAGGACTAATGTTTCCCTCACCCAATAAGGGATTTTCCTGCTCTGGTTTGCTTGATTTAAGTTGTGAATTTGTAATGGTGTGATAACAAACTAAACCTACCCAGAGTGTTCTATAATCTCACACATTAGAAACGTGGAACTGTCATTAGTGCCCTTTTAAAATGATGTAATTACCAGAATGTCTTTAACCTCCTATAGTCGCTGTCTGCTGCCCGTGTCTCAATCCACCGCATCCAGACCATGAGACATCCCGAAAATCGGTCTTCTCACAAAATGGTCTGTAGTGTCGGAACGGTTTGTCCTATTATTTTTACCCTCTATGGAAAGATGAGACTCTCTCACAAACACAATTGTGTCTGAAGTCAGCACAGCCGATCTGCCAACATTGGTCTGTAGCGTCCTAACAGTTTGGGCAACAAACTACCATGTGAAAGGTGAGACTCTCACAAACACGCCCACAGGCCTTACAAGACTTGTCTGAAGGTCCCTCGATACTAGTTGCAGTACAGTACCAGTCAAAAGTTTGGATACACCTAGTCATTCAAGGGTTTTTCTTTATTTTTACTATTTTCTACATTGTAGAATAATAGTGAAGACCTCAACTATGAAATAACTCATGGAATCATGTAACCAAAAAATCTATTTTATATTCTTCAAAGTAGCCACCATTTGCCTTGATGACAGCTTTGCACACTCTTGGAATTCTCTCAACCAGCTTCATGAGGAATGCCTTTCCAACCGTCTTGAAGGAGTTCTCACACATGTTGAGCACTTGTTGGCTGCTTTTCCTTCACTCTGCAGTCCAACTCATCCCAAACCATCTCAATTGGGTTGAGGTCGGGTGACGGTGGAGGCCAGGTCATCTGATGCAGCACTCCATCACCCTCCTTGGTCAAATAGCCCTTACACAGCCTGGAGGTGTGTTGGGTCATTGTCCTGTTGAAAAACAAATGATATTCCAAATAAGCGCAAACCAGATGAAATGGTGTATCGCTGCAGAATGCTGTGGTAGCCATGCTGGTTAAGTGTGCCTTGAATTCTAAATAAATCACAGACAGTGTCACCAGCAAAGCACCATCACACCACCACCTCAATGCTTCACAGTGGGAACCACACATGCGCAGATCATTTACCTAATCTGTGTCTCACAAAGACACATCAGTTGGAAACTAAAGTTGATGTGTGTGTTACTTGACTCTGACGCATTTATTTGGGCTGCAATTTCTGAGGCTGGTAACTAATGAACTTATGCTCTGCAGCAGAGGTAACTCTGGGTTTTCCTTTCCTGTGGCGGTCCTTATGAATACCAGTTTCATCATAGCGCTTAATGCTTTTTGCGACTGCACTTGAAGAAACTTTGAAAGTTCTTTATATTTTCCAGATTAACTGACCATGTCTTAATTAAAGTTATGATGGTCTGTTGTTTCTCTTTGCTTATTTGAGCTGCTCTTTCCATAATATGGACTTGGTCTTTTACCAAATAGGGCTATCTTCTGTATATCACCCCTACCTTGTCACGACATAACTGATTGGCTCAAATGCATTAAGAAGGAAAGAAATTCCACAAATGAACTTTTAACAAGGCACACCTGTTAATTGAAATGCATTCCAGGTGACTACCTCAACCTCTGGTTGAGCTAATCCCAAGAGTGTGCAAAGCTATCATCAAGGCAAAGGGTGGCTACTTTGAAGAATCTCAAATATAAAATATATTTTGATTTAACACTTGGTTACTTTCTGATTTTTTTTTTCACTATTATTCTACAATGTAGAAAATGGTAAAAAATTATGAAAAATCCTAGAATGAGTAAATGTGTCAACTTTTGATTGGTACTGTATATATGGTGACTGTTTTGTGGCCTACAATAAGGGGTAAGCGTGTGTGTGCACATTTATTATGTTTCCTGATCTTTCAAATCTCTCAGATATACAGTGCCATTCTGCAATGTAGAACATAGTAAAAATAAAGAAAAACCCCTGAATGAGGTGTGCCCAAACGTTTGACTGGTACTGTAGGACTCACTTCCTTTAGTCCCTAGAATAGATCTATCTGTTCCATGTATGTAGTGAATGTTATTCAATTTAGTTTGTATGGGCTAATGGCAATAAGGCCAAAATACATTTGATACCTCAAGGGGTGTACAAATTCTAAATCAAATGATCCTTGGTATGACCTTGAAACATTTCCGTATAGCTTACAGGGCTTAGACTGTTATGGCTTAAATGGCAGTTACTATATGACCTTGAGATCAAAAGATTGGAGAAACTTACTTAAGAATTTACTCAACTCGTGGTGAGAATTGTAAATGATGAAAACAGCTTTTCAACCTTCCTGGAGTATGTTAATTTGAAATAAGAATTATATAATTGTATGTATAGTGAAACCGCCCTCCATGTCACTTATCGCCATGGCAATAGCAGGTGCCTATGCGATGTATAATTTTACACCTGCCAACTTGTGTGACAAGACTAACACAGTTCAGAGTCAAGCCCTTGTTCAACAGTCTCATAAAGGGAAAATGTATCCCTCTGGTTGGGTTCCACTGGCAGTTCCACGTTTTGATGTTCAGGTGTACTACTGAGCTAAAGGGTTTAAACTCATAACGCCTCGCCTCACTGATCCCTCATCACAACCCTTGATCAGTGTGGATGTCTTCTACATCCTCCTCTCTAAAAGGGGTCACAACAAGTTGAACCCAGAGTGCTTTCAATTCAATATTGTTATCTGATAATTAGATTGAGGTCTCATTTGGGACAGTGCGTGACCATTTGAAATGGGTAGTGCCCAATAATAACCTGTACTTTCTGTGGAGTGATATCGCCTCTTGGTGGCTCCTTAGGAAATGCACTCTTTACTCTGTGCTAGGTCTAAAACAGTTCACCCATACACACACTAAAACTAACCATAAATGGGCAGTCAGTGAGGCTTGGCATCCATCCTTCCTGTTACTATCATGGTTTACAGACTAATGTACCTGTTGTCCTCCCATCTCCCCCACCATGGCTGTGTGTGGCATCCTCCTGACACCGCTAGGACCTGGATAAGACTCAGGAGGATGTTTTGAAACATCAGGCTAGCACTAGTGAGTTAAAGCGCAGTTTTATGGAGGCCACCCCTGAGACTCGTCCCAGTCAATGGAAAAGCGCCTCACTGCCAGCCCGGCTACCAGCCTGCGTCTGCAGGCCCAAGGGGTACGTGTCCAGCCGTGTCCTCCTGTCCCACCAGCCTGCCTGCATGTCCTCTACTCTCCTCCTGTTTCCACCTCTCTGATCTCTCTAGTCTGCATGGAGGCCCTGGCTCCAACCTCTGTACCCTGGTTCTGACTCTGTATGATTGATGTGACAGTTGGATATAGAAGTATCACCCCTTCTCCCTCTTCTCCTTCTCTCTGTGTACCTAATTCCACTAACACTTTCTTTTGTAGCTACACATGCCACACTGCCCCAACCAATGTTCTTTTGCGCTAGTTTTTCTGTGTTCACAATTTCCTCAGCCTCTTTTGTTTTGAAGTGACACTGAACATAAGGGTATATTTGCACTACTGTTGAAAATTCCTTTCTTACTGAGCTTTAATTTTCACTGCTGTATTATTTAAAAACGGTATGTTTCTTTCACGTCAGTGTAACTGCTCCTTTCAGCTGGACAAGCCTCACTTTTGATTTCCTACTTCGTGTTTCCTCTTGTGATTTCCCACCCTGTGTTTGACTGTGTTGCGTGACGTACTGCATGCCTCTTGTCACTCTGTGTCTACACCCAACAAGCAGGTGACAGTGTTCACACACAGGCCTTGGGCCACGTCCTGGACCTGTGTGATAAACAGTGTGTGTGGCATGTCTTTGTTACAGATGTGCTGCCTCATTCCTAGAACACAAACTTCCATTATCCCTGTCTCCTTCTTTGTTTCACAGCTGAAAGCTTCTACTGTGGCACCTTTTCCAGCTTTCATCTCTTCAGTTTCTCTGATGTCAATCTGCCACTCTTAGCCACTAAACTTTTAAGGGCACTTCTATGTTTTCTGTTGTGTTTTTTGAACTGTTTGGATTAGCTTGTGAAAGTTAGTTTGTCTTCTCTCCATAAATGTTTGTCCAGCATCTAACTCTGACCTCTTTGCTTTGTCATTCTCTAACCCGTGTAGAGCTTAGAAGAGGAAATTACCTCTATTTTATTCAGTAAATTTGCCTGCGAGTCTGGTCTGGTTGACCCTGGCTGTAGCACCATTAAGAGAGCAGCAGAGGGCGCTGGCGCTGTATTCTCAAGCCCAATGGCCTCAGCTCCACTCGCTGCCCAGGTGCTCCTAAGTACAGATCAAATAAAACCATGCCACAACTAATGTATTGTCCATTGTTCCTTCTCGCTGCTGCCGTAGCAAGTTCATGACCAGTCCAGACCACCACACACAATCAAAGTAATGGCTGAATTTACAGTGTATACACATTATTGTGACAAGATGTGTCATTAGCTTGTCAATGCACAAACCTACTAATTTTGTACACAAGCTGTAAGAGCACAAACAAGGCTGGCCATAAACTTGAATATTTTCTCGACATTTCATTCTCTTCTGTCATTCGCCTCTTGTTCTGAATGTTTGTTCTGACTTTAAGTGCTCTGAGTGTTACTACACTATATGTTTTTATATAGAACTGTTAAAAGTTCCCTTTACAGATGGGTAATGAGATGGTAATGTTATGTTTGTGCATGGCAGAGTCTCTCCCTCCTAACCCACTCAGAGGGGAACCTGTACAGTGCTATAGTAACTAACCCTAGTGATTCCTGATGCCATGCTGGTGTGAGTGACCATTGCCTTTGTTCCACAGAGGAGCCCCCCACCCACAACCCAGGTGCCTCTCTCTGACCTCACAGTGGACACGGTCTCTAAGGTGGTCCCCCCTCATCTAACACACCCACCTTCTGCTTTCTCTTCCCCACACATGTTCTTAACTGCCAGCTCATCAGTTGTTTTATTCCAGACATCTCTTCTTCCACCCATCCACATCTCTGTTTGCTGGTTGCCATTATGCTGACTGTTCTTCATCTGTTGCCATTTCCATCCCTCCTTATGTTTGTTGTTGTATTTTTTAGTTGGTGTTGTCCTTTGTTGGGTTGTGTGGTCATCTTTTATGTTTTTGTTTTTATCTCTCTCTTCCGTTTGTTGTTTTTGTTCTCTGGTTTAGAGTTCAGATGACAAACAGAAATCAGACGAGACAACGTTGCAGGCAGCAGAGGTTGAGATAGAAGAGACTGTAGTCGTCGAGGAGATCAGGGTGGCACCCAAAGGCTCTGTCACCATCACCACCCCCGAGGTGGTGGTCACCCCTGTCGCCGTGGAGACAGAAGTCGAGAAGCCCGAAGAGGAAGTGATAGAGGAAGTGATAGAGGAAGTGAAGGAGGAAGTTAAGGAGGAGCAGAAGAGGCCTGTGAGCGGGTCCTCAGACAGCCACAGTGAGAGCGAGGAAGAGGCAGGGGAGTACCACCCCCAGGTCACTGTCAGCACCTCAGTGGAACAGATCAAAGAAGAGCCTGAGGAAGAGGAGGAGGAGGAGGAAGTGGACAACCATGAAGAACCAGAGCAAGTTGCAGAGCCCGAACCACTCCCAGAGGTTGAGGTAGAGACCATGCCTTCCCCTTCAGTAGTGGAAGAAATGCCCATGGCAGAGCCAGAGACAGCCCTTGTGGTCGATGCCCCCGCTGAGGAGGAGCGCACAGAGGACATCCTGGTTATCCCTGAGGAGGCCCCTAATGGGCATGCTGAGGACCAGCCTGGCCTGGTGGCTGTGGAAGAAGAAGAAGAGGAGGAAGAGGAGGAGCCCAGAGTCAACGGGGACGCGTCTCACGCTGAGACGGAGCGCATTCCTCAGGTTATTTGTTGCTCTGAGGTAAATGAATGGCTGCGGCCTCACAGAGCTGCGTAGTACTGAGCCATGCACACTTCTGACCACCACCACCACCCACCTCCCCTCCTACCTACCTACTATATACCTAGCTACCTACTGTACCTACACACCTACCTGCTGCTTCTCTACTGTCTGTCCGTGCTTCTCTCGCTTAGCACCTGAGCGTCATAGCAATGGGAAGCTATCTGAAGGCCTTTCAGCTGCACAGCGGTCGCTTGGGCTATTTTTCTAAGCAAGTTGAATATTGATAAGTGATAATCGTAAGAAATAATGGCTAATATCCCCCAGCAGAAGCAACAGCCATTGTGGATCTGTGCCAAAGTGCTGCCCTCTACTGTCAATCTGCACCCTCCCAGACTACTTCACTGTAATCATTACCACCTCAGTGCAGCACGTTTCTGTTGGGGTTTTATTTTGACTCTGCGTACTGTGTCCCTTCATACATTCATACATTATACATACTGTGAGCACTGTATTGGTCGCCCATGGGCCCTGTGTTTGTGAACCCACTGGCAGAAATGGAGCTGAGAATTGCATGGGAATGGAGGTATTGTGCACTGCATGTGTGTGTGTGTGTGTGTGATACAGCATGTGGATTGTGTCTCCTCCCCTGTATAGGGTCTTTATCTGTAAGTGCTTGGGTAAGATGCGTTATTGCTTGGTCGTTGGCATTAATTGGGTTTAGTCCCCAACGTGACTGTCTTCAAGGACTCGTCCTCCCAACCACTTAAATGCCACAACGTTCATTTGTGGGAACGTTAATGCATGTCTGTGTCAAAGATCAAAGCAAAAATGCATTGTGCACTTACATAACAATTACAAAAACTTCTATATTATTTGCCTTTTTTGCATTTTCAGTTGGTAACTTAGCTGGCATGCGCTTGATTGCATGGTTACGCCGAAGAGATTGTAGTTTATAGTTCTGTGAGTTTTTGTAACGTTCATTTGCAGCCTGTGCATGAGCTCTGTTCCTTCTACTTTAGCGGTTGTGCTGTTTTTGCCTGCCCTTTGCATGTGGTATTTGCGTAGTGAAGTGGACCAGCATGGTGTGTCTGGTCTGACTCTCTCCCTCCCTGCCTCCAAGCCACCTGTGGTGAAGACAGAGATGGTGACCATCTCAGACACGTTTGCGGCTCAGAAGACTGAGATTGCCACTAAGGAGGTTCCCATCGTGCACACCGAGACAAAGACCATCACTTACGAGGCTGCACAGGTATGACCACACTTTCAATAGACCACCACCGCCTATATAGCTCGTGTTCAGCCGGGAAATGATGCTCAACCTGGCTCTGTTTGTTCTCCAGCTGGACGGCAGTGGAGACGGTGAACCAGGCATTCTCATGACCGCCCAAACCATTACTTCTGAGTCGCTGTGCACCACCACCACCACACACATCACCAAGGTAACTACATGTAACCATACACATCACCATGGTATCCACACGGCCAAACACACCACAAAGTTAACCACACACATACACGTCATCACGGTTACTACACACTTCACCATGGTAACCTCCAAGCCACATCCATCACCATGGTAACGGCCCAGCTCTCCCTGGTCGATTGTGTAAACACCATGGTATGAAAACTGTTGCAGGGAGGACTGGATTCCCAGCATTATTCAGTGTAATCTGTGTGCAAATGAAGAGCAGCCTGCTCTGTAGTGTCTATGCTTGGGGCTGTGACTTGCACCTGCCCAGCCCAGGCATCATTCCTCTGTTGTGACTTGATGCCGACTCCTAGATGCCAAACGCCTGGCTTAAGCAGACACCTGACAGCAGCTGCACTGCTGGACAGTATCTCTAGCAAGCTTGCTGAAGAACTCTGGTTTTCATCTGCTCTCTTGCTGGTGGCACCAAACTCATTTATACACATAGCTGGGGATGTTTTCTTTTTAAATCCTCCTCCCTGGGAGCACACATGTCCACAAGGAGATGCTTCCAAGATTGGAAGATTTGAACTTGATGAAATTTGGCTCAGTGCATAATTTAAGCCTCCTGATGGATTTGTTGTTTTACTAGTACAATATGTCTGTGCACTTATCCTGAACATATGGCTGTTTGCAGACATTAAAAGGTGGTCTCTCAGAAACCAGGATCGAGAAGCGCATTGTCATCACCGGAGATTCAGACATCGACCACGATCAGGTGAGCGTCAGTCAGTCACAGCAATCAGACACACCCTCTGGTGGGAACCAATTACACAGTACACCACAGCAGCTTGTACTACTGAATGGAAGTTGTGGGTCTAATACATTGGTCACTTTTGCCCATTTAGTGAACATTTATACTTAATATGGAAATTAAATGAGAATCTGTCATTTATATATCATATGCCATACCACCAACTGCAATCAATAGCTCGCTCATATTGTGTAGTGAATGTCTCAGCTGAAAGAGATGCATCGATTCCTGTTACAAGATCCAGCTGTCTGATTTAGTGTCAAGAGTCAGTCTTTTACCTCCCTCCGTATGAGAGCGCTGCTGATTTGTTCTGTTCTCTGGACATTAAACTAAAGAGTACAGCAGACTGATACACTCCATACAGAAGTCCCTGTAGAACGGACAAATATTTACGGCAACATATGTTTCCACAGTAGAAGTTCACCACAAACCCCAAAGGGACAAGCATGGGCAAACTACCAAGTCATACTTTCCATATCCTCCTCAACCCCTCCCATCCTTTGTCCTCTCATTTGATGTTTTACTGATTGTTTTGTTGTTGCTACCACTACTTTTCTCATCTGTGTCAATTGTTTTCGGTTCCTTTGTGTTCCATTATTTCCGTTAATGCCATCGTCTCCCTTTCCTTTTGGGTGGGGCGTGTTGCCACCCCGGATAGGCCTTGGCCCAGGCTATAAAGGAAGCCAAAGAGCAGCACCCTGACATGTCAGTGACCCGGGTGGTGGTCCACAAAGAGACTGAGCTGGCTGAGGAGGGCGAGGACTGAGGCACCAGGTAAGGCCCAAGGGTGTGGTGATTAGAGGGGTATAGAGTGAGGGAGGCGTCCCTCTGCTCTTACTCTACAGGAGCCCTACTAGCCCAAACAGACAGCACATCAGCGGCATCCGCTGGAAATAAGTCCCCCCACATGGTGGAACTGTCTGTCTCCTTGTCTTTGTCTTTGAGTTCTTCATCTTCTCTGTTAACTCCCCGGTTGCTCTGTCTACATGTGACTGGGTTATTTTGGGATGAAATGTCACAATTCATACAAAATGTCAGAACCAAACATCTGCAGATGTATCATTTTGTCTGAGCAAAATATTTTTGTTTTACTTGCTTTGCTAACCTTGTGATATCACTGTCTGTATTCTAACATGCACAGTGCTGGTAGACTGTGGCACTACACTCCACCAGACATTATGACACTTCATACACATTGGAACAGCAGATTAATGACTATGCTAATTAACTGGTGTAAGGGAGGAGGAAACAAATATTCCCTGTAGGTTGTTAGCTTGAAAGCCCTTTACAATAGCTCTTTCATCAGTTATTTGACTTTGTCAAAAATTGGACATGAAGCCATTATAATCCATTGAGGTCTCAAAAAGCTTGGATCACGCCCAGAGAATTGTTTTGAAAACACCTCAATTACTTCGGTTACAAAGCAGTATCTATGGCTCATAAAAAATGAGTCAGAAGTGGGGTCCATACAATAGGATCAAATGTACCCACAGCAAAGCAGAGGCTCTGAGCCAATTGATTGGGACAGTGAATCCATGGGTGCTGGGTGGATCATATGCCTTCATTACTTGGTATTACTCTGTATAAACTAGCTCATTGCTCTGCCTCCACCCTGTCCATATAGCGGTATATCCTCGTGTCGTTTGGCAAGTTCAGACAGCTCATCATGCCAGTTGTCCGATGCACAGCGATTTGTTTACATTACAGTAAAGCTTTGGTTTACAATCCATCTCCATGCAGAGCCAGCTCTGCACTTCAGCAACGCAATAACTGCCAACAGGAAAGTGGGACTGATAAAAGTATTCCATTTATTTCCACTTCAGAGGTGGCCCAGATAGAGCCCCAGCCAGCCCAGCTCAAGTGTTTAGTTCTGTCATGCCTCTCCAGTTCTGCTGAATTGGGGGGGAAATGAGCAAGACTGCGGTGGTTGCTGAGAATAGAGTAACACTTTGATTGGTGAAGCAGCATGTGTAACCTTCTGTGAGAATGCTGCGGCAGCTGTTGTCAGATCATCAAGTGCTTTTGTCTCGCTATAGTCTCCCTCCTCTCTACCTACCTGGCATGACGTGAGAGATACCTCTCTCATCAAAAGACTTTGAAGCAGGCGATGGAGTACTAGCTGGTTTGGGTTTGCCCCAAGGAGATGGTGGCTTTAAATCCCAGTAGGCAAGTATCTAATGAAAATCCAATTTATGCCCTATTAGCACTAAAGCTCAGGATTTGGCCACTTTCAGTGAAGCAGATGAATTCTTCCTAATTAAATGAGAAAATAGTAGATATGATCAACTGTATAATCACTGTTAATCAGTGCAAGGCAGTGGCATTACCATACCAAGCTATTTTAGGTTATATCAAATAGACCTCTAGACACCGCTTTAAATTACTCCAGTTGGTGTTAGACTCATTCATGTTAAATATAATATTCATCCCTCTCTCCTTGTCTTTCACAGAGCTGAAGAGCCTGTGAAGTTCATACATGGATGTTTGAGAAAGTCCTGTCATCTCCCAAACTGAGAGTCAACCTGGTGAGAAGATGAGGTGAAGACAACAGAGGCTGAACTCCTATGTGTCTGTTTCATCACACGCCTTCCTTTTTTTTATCACTCAGAAGAGAACCACTTAGCTAATGTTTGTAGTGTGTTTTTAAAAATGGCTATCATTGTTAAAACCAGATAGGATTTATCAAGTGGTAATTTTTATTGTTGTGCAGTATTCACATTCCTAGTATGTACAGACAGCTGGTGTTATGAGAAAGTACATTTCAATATCTAGCTTCCTGGATTCTTGCATCTGTATGTGGACAGGAAGTAAGACTAGGTGGATATTAGCTTTGGACCTAGTCTTGTTCTATGTTCTTAGAGCCAGATGTTTATCAGTTTTTTTTGGGGGGGGGGGGGGGGGGGACAGAATAACAGCAAATTAATTTAATTGGGGGAGTTTCCAAGGGACCAGCAAAGGGTGAAGCACTGTGTCATTTTGTACATTGCAATACAGTGCCAACACGTGTTCTTCTCTATGCATTCAAAACTGAAGCATTCCATTAAAGTGCAGGTGCTTTTCCAATACCTCACTCAGAAAAAAAAAACTGTAAAATTAAAAGCTTGGACACTTTTTTTTCTGTGACTTTCTGGCATCATTAATCATAAATGTATTTGTAGAATTTTTTGGGGGGGTCTTTTAAACTTGTTTTTTGTGTATTTATCTGTAAACTGATTTACTGTAGATGTTGATGAGGTGTGTTTGCCCCTTTTAAAAAAAATATATTTTTAATATATTTCAGAGTTTTTTTGACAGCTAAAAGAAACACAGTTGCCACCATTTTAACATTTTACCTGTAGATTAAAGTGATGGCTGCCTAGTGCTCTCTGCAGTCTGACCAACCCCACCAAGTCCAATGACGGCATCAATTAGCTCTTTGGACCATGTGTATAGCAGATCATCTTAGATATTCAGCAGCTTGAAAATTGTTTTCCCCCTCTCCATCACAGCCACCTAACCCTCTGTGTAACACTGAAATAAACATTTGTTATTCTCTAATTGGATGACTTTGGTTTCTTTTTACACAACACCCTTCAGCAGCCAAACATCTGAGTTCTTGCTTGCTTCCTGTTGAACCACAAAAAAACAGACCATTCTCAAAAGTTTTAATTGTTTTAGAAAAGGCTCAGATCTTTTTACATAAGCTCATTGTGGACTTCTGGGACCTGTCAACCATAGGCAATAGTCTGAAAATAACTTGAACAATTCTTAGAAATAATTGAATACTGATGGTACAATAAACAATTATTTTAGTAATAAAATATGCACATCTTCCCATCAGCCTGTCGTCTCTGCCTGGGTGATGAGGTTGTGTAGCTCAGGCTGGAGGCCATGTCCCTGGGGTAAGGTGTTGAAGACAACTCTGCCTCCACTGATTATAAAGGAAGGAGAGAGTGTATGTGGCCACATCCTCTGTCTGCAGCCAGCAATGTTTGAAAGCTGTGAGGTCAGCCCTGCTGAGAGGCAGAGCTCCATCAGTAATACCATCAATAATGAAATGGAGAAAGTATCGACAGGTGGCTGAGCCTTTAAGGCCAGCTCCACACTAAGCCACGTTCTAAAGACTTACTTCTCTCAGATGGGAACATTTCTCAAAATTATCTTTTTGTATGTTTGAAAAGTAGGACTGTTTCTATGCTAATGCAGCTGTAATTCCGTAATATGCAGCAAGTCAAATCCTTCCAGGTTTAAACAGGCTGGGTGTCCAGTAACAGTATGCTACAAGTAAGCTGTTAGATATTGACTAGCTTTAAATCATGTAATTGTATATAGTCTATTTTTAGATCACTGACATTATCCAAAATCACTAATTTGTTAACTTATTACAGACCGAGCAGAGTGCAGTTTAAGTACCTTCCAGTTCAGGTAAACGATGATCTGCATCAGCAACAGAATGACGGGCAGTAAGACCCCAATCCAGAGCAGCCATCCAGGGACCACCCAGAGAACCAAACACCAAGCTAGACATACTGATGGTGGTAACTGGTGAGGGTGAGGCAGGCCTTTGGCCCTGTGGCACACTGCTGTAGAAATACCACTTGTGATTTGGACTTTGAATCTGTTTAAACAACCCAGTGATTACTAAGATTTACTACTGCCTGGTTAATAGTTTACCCAACCCTGGTGCTGGGTGGCCAATCCAGCACCAATCCATGTCATAAACATAGTCTCCACTTTGGATAATTATCATTTCTCTGAGAAAGTATGAAGGGTTTGATGGACACGTCTGGTCTGTTGAAGTAAACTGGATATTTGAGAGATTGTAATTGGCCGAACGGAGATTTTGACTGAAGCTGTTGTTGGAAGGTTCTGTGTGAATGTCTATTGATTGGTTTGTTTAGTACATGTGATAGAAATAGATTGACTTTGCTATTATACTGCTCTCTGACTGTGTTGTGGAAGTCTCTATACTTCTCCCAAACAGTTACTTATTCAGAATACAATTAAAATCAGAATTGATAACAAATCACTGTCATTTATCTTCCAAATCCCCAAGCTTTTTCCAATTGTTCATATATAGAATTTAAAAGGATTATGATTTATTATAAACAGGTGATGTTCCCTAACTTTCGTTATTGGCACAATAAGCACTTTGCTTTGAGAAACAGGCTTTATTCTCCGCTGCGCCTTTGAACTTAATTAAGTTCGGCTATCGAATGCTGTCAATATGCAGTGTGTTTCTTGAATAAACATGAGAGAATGTTCCCTAAACACTAAAGATATAAAGCCTCTGCCTGATATGATTAGAGGAAGGATTTACAACACTTAATGAGCAATTCTGAACCCAATTTAACCCCCCCCCCCAACCAACTGTTCTGTGTAGGAAGAATGTTATACTGCTTCATCTGGCCTAGTAATGTTCAATTCTTTGCCGTTTTGGTTATTTACTTATCCAGTTGTTCAAATGAGCCTTTGGGGGATACTGCGATTAAAAACCCTTTTTCGCAATCATCTGGATATCAGGCCATTTCTGAGGCTCTCTTGTTTTTGTGGTTTCTTGTTCATTTGCATGGAGTGAGAAATCCATCAGATGAATCTTTGATCTGCTTTGTGTAATTAATCACTCGACCCTAGCAACAACCTTCACCGCTCAGCTATCAGATTGCGGGACAGACACTTTGACCGCTAATTTTGACTTCCAACCATCATGATCAATGAATTAGAATATCTCCTTCTCCTATTTGATCATTAGCTTATTTTGGCAACAAAAACATTTTGCTCTGCCAGGCATCATGGTTTCTTGGGGATTTCTGTACCAACTAAGGATAAAATACGTTTTGATGATATGGATGGTTCGTCCTCGCATCCATTTCGCTGTCTATGAATTTGAGTGTGGCTACATTTCTCCAGACCCATCTAGAGAATGAGTGGCTGCTTTATTTTTTCAATGAAGGATTCTAGCTTCAAGGAATTTTCTCTGACTCACTTGCTCTCATGTTCTCCGGAGAGGGGATGTGCTTAACATACAATCACTGTGCTTATTATTGCATACAGAGGTAGAATATTCAATGGCATTCAGCATTGTGGGTGGCTTTTCTATGGGTACTAGGTCTTGCTATATCATACTAAGAGAATACACCTCCAGCTTGACTTTAGACTGCACAAACCCCACAGCTCTGTCAAGCTCAGTTCCAGACAGAGAGAACTGTATGTATGATCGAACTCTGTGTGCACAGTGTCACTGTCTGGATGAGTTGTGCCCTCTCTCATAATGGAATCAGCTGGTATAACTGTCTCTTCCATCGGGCCCCATGTCTCTTACTCTGGCTACTCAGCAATGCTACTTCACAGGAATTAGTCATGACTGATATTTCCGCAGTTAGCACACTTACTAGAGTTTTGAATGGGTATCACTCTGGTTCGTGGGGCAGTCATAGGTTTAGGCTGGATTTTGAGGGTGTAGGGGCCAGGGTGTGCTGCTTTTATATAAATAGTCTTAGGTCTCTAGTACAATTTTGCGCAATAATATCATCACTGGTTTGAGACTACAAAATCAACCAAGTCTGCAAAATAGTGCTGCTAATAGCTTTATATAAAAAAAATACTGTGTTGAAGAAAAATAGTTCAGCGATTTAAATGATTTAATTATAAATTCTACACACTTTCTACCCGGTTTTAGTTGTTTAAGTTCATGTTGAAATGTTTTACTCTAACCTGTGACCCAAATTTGGGAAAATATTCCTGCAGCAATAGGACATTTTTATCATTTTGGGTTGCGTCCCACCAGTTGAGAACCGCTGATCTAAAGTCCACAAACTGTCACAAGAGCTAAAAATAGTTCATAAACAGTCAGTCTATTAGAAAGAGAGTGAATATTACTCCTTAATGAATGGAAATGATAAAGTTCAAACAGCACCACATAACATGATCAGCATGTAATTACCTAGCCCCAACCCAGAAGAGATTCAATTAATTACGTTTAGACTTCAGTAGGTAAAACCATGATACTGAACCATGATTGAGGAGAGACCATAATGTGATCACCCTGTTGCAGGGGAACTTTCCTACAATGCAGGACATTTTAAACTTGTATTTTATTTGATTTTTGTAATTTCCATTTTGAAATTTCAGGCTTGATTTCCCTTCACATTTCCTGCTGCTGCATGATTTTGTCCTGCTGTAGCAAACTGGCTCCAATGAAGATCCTACTTCTGTCATTGGATGGGCCCCTACAGTGATCAGGTCTGGGCCCACTCATTGCCCCACCATCACACTTCTCCTGCATTCAATCACACGCCTGTCAATCATATTGACAGTCACTGGATGAGACATAATGGAGGGGCTTCTGATAGTGGTTAATCAAGGCTAAATTGGTCATTGGCGTTGTCATGCGGAGCATGCTGTATTGTTGCCATATTTTCTCTCCTAGATAGGAAATTAGCATTTAACAGCCATTTGTATGTTGGTGAGACTACAAGAACATTTTCAATTCCTTTCTGGTGTTTTGTTATGTATTCATCCAGAGTTACCAATGTTCTATGCATGCCATCATGCTTCATTTTGAAACCAGCAGACTATTTCTAGTCACCAGCACTCAGCATCAATCCAAGGTTATTTCAGTTTTCAAGATCACACGTTCTCAGAAATGTCTCTTTCCACCTCATCTTCCACCTATTGATTTTGCTCATCCCTGAAAACATTGTTTGAGCCCCTGTATTGTCCATTGTAAATGTGTGACTGCTGTCTACAGAGAGTCAGTACAGCTGACCTAAGTTTGTAGGTATCGAAAAAGGGAGTTCTCTGGCGATATGTCTGTATGTTTCCAATCTTGGAATGTTCTCAAACCATTACCGTCCATGATATCGGTAAGGATACGGATTCCACATTGGGGGGATGCAAAAGGCCGCCCTCCAGATCGCAAGGCATTTTTTGTGAAACTCTTGTGATTGGGCATGCCATTTTGATTCTCAGTTGTATTGTTTTTTAATTTTGTGCCAAATCAAAATTGTGAGCAATAATAGTACCCAAGCGTGGTTTACATTGTTCAAGGGATATATCAGTGAAGAGCACTTCTTCCAGAGTAATAGGAAACACCATATTTCTCTCTATACTCAGCCAGGGGGCAGAATAATCATGTCTAAGACAATTTATTATTATTATGGGTGAAATGATAGTGCCTGGAAATGCAATTTAAAGGATAGTCCCACGTCGTTCCCTCTTTGTAAATGTGTTCATGTTATCGGTGATCATTTACCTTGCCATATACATTTTGAAACTATTAATTTGATCCCAATAGCCAGAAGGAAGAGCCATGGGAAGCATTGAACTACAGAAATTCAGCCGTTGCAATGTATTCATTTTGACAATAGATATTCTGCCGCTTAAAGCAACTGCGATATTATTCCATCTACTGAGGACAGGTTTAATTGATTTGAGCGTTCTGTTGAAGTTTCTGGCAAAAGTTTTCTCTAAGGAAAGAAATTGATCAATTCCCATATATTTGAAATGGAAAACTATTGGGATTCCATATGTAGAGATGGAGTTGTCCATCGGGCACTTGAGAAGATTCATTTTATGACTTGAGATGAAGCTGAATTTATCTATGATCTTCATTGTGTTTGGGAGTGATTCAAGTACATTGTCTAGATATAGTAAAATATTGTCTCTCTAATGAGATGAAGTGATCAGTAGAGTTTAGGAAAGTTTGTGTTATTTCCACGAGTTGCCTGAGCCAGGGGTTCATCGATAATAAGAATAGCAAAGGGGAAATTGGGTCACCTTGTCTGCTTCCTCTAGTGATTCTGAATGGAGCAGAATAATATATAATAATAATAATAGAACATATATTGCCTGTTTCAACTATGGCTGAGGGATTGGCATATAGAATGTTAATCATATTAATGAAATTGCAGCCAATTGTCATATGTTCTAAGACAGACTAGGGATATGACCATTCTAGTTTATCAAGAGCTTTTTCTGCATCGGAAGATATAGTCCAAGTAGCTGTTGTTTCTGATGAAGCATCTAAAATACGTAATAGTTGACGGAGGTTTACGAGGATTTTGATCCGTTTTGATCCGTGATGACCATTTTGGGTAAGTAAGGCTCGAGACAGAACAACAACATTTTGGAAAACCGTTTAATATCTGTGTTTATCAGGGGAACAACTTTGGTTTTAGAAGTGGGGTCAGCTTTAATATTGCAGATACATTGTGGCTTCCATCAATGTAATTGTCTGCATCATTTCCTGTCCCTATCTTTTTTGTAAATATATATTTTCCTTTATTATTTTCCCCGAACCCTCCCCTAATTGTTGTAAACTAATGGACAACAACATTTAGGCTTCTACTTCCAGATTATACATTCTACGGACACAGTATATTTCACAATGGTTATCTTTTTTTGTTTGTTAGTCCCATCCTTCAACTCCACTCAACCCCTTCCATCTATCTCTGAACACGATCCAGTTTGGATTTCTATTTGCCATATATTTTTCAACTGTGCTGTGATGCTTCACAAAAGTAGTGAACCTTTCTATTCTCATAGTTTCTACATATTGTAATTTTAAAATACATTTTTTTGCTAAGATTATTTTTATATTTTTGATCGATTGATTATGAATGATTAAATCCCCCCAGCTGTGCTAGTTGCAGAGGGGGACATAATTTGTCAAGTGGCCCTCCCATTTTTTGGAGCATCTAAAGCACATTTCCTGCATTACTACAGAATCTAATATGATCAATGGCCCTTCTAGCCGTCTCTATATAGAACAACAAAAAAGCAGAAATTTCCACAGTCATCAAGCTAGGTGAGAGATAAATAAATATGTTTTAGTGATTAATAAGACTGAACTAGATCCATGATTCACCTTTAACCAATAGCTTAACCAATGAACAACTCTTACAAATAAAGTACAAAGACAACTTTTGACTATCTTTAAGACGACCTCTAAGGTACATAACATTTTCAGCCAGACCGCCCGGCCAACCCGAGCCGCCTACACGCCCGACCCCCACCAGTCTAGTCAATAACTGAACTCTCCCCAACTTCCTTCCCATCTTTTTTTGTCTCATGGGAATGGTTTGGAAAACAAAAGTTTAATGAAAACTCACGTACACATTAACACACAGAAACCGTACACCCTCCATTTAATTCATATCATAGGTCTAATAGTACTGTAGAGCTCTTTTTACTTCCACACAAATAGCTGTGTCACCCTGTCCTGCCCCTAAGAGTCCACGGCCTTGTAGCGCCCCAATCCAGCACACACCACTCAGCTTTATAGTCTTAGTGCAACATTCATTATTGGTTTCAGGTGTGTTAGGCCAAGGCCAGAGTGACAACAGTACAGCAGACCCCCAGGGCCAGGACTGTGCAGCCCAGCTGCTAGGGATTGCCTAGATCTTCCCTGACGTGGGAATATTTTCAATACAGACTCCCTTTGTTGTACAGTATTCCATACAGTGATGGAAAAAGTACCCAATCGTCATGCTTGAGTAAAAGTAAAGATACCTTGATAGAAAATGGCTCAAGTAAAAGTCACCCACTAAAATACTACTTTAGTAAAAGTCTAAAAGTATTTAGTTTTAAATATACTTAAGTATCAAAAGTAAAAGTATAGTTCATTTCAAGTTCCTTGTATAAAGCAAACCAGGTGGCATCATTTTCTTGTTTTCTAAATGTACAGACAGCCAGGAGCATGCTCCAACACTCAGACATCATTTACAAACTAAGCATGTGTTTAGTGAGTCTGCCAGATCAGAGGCAGTAAGGATGACCAGGGATGTTCTCTTGATAAGTGTGTGAATTAGAAAATGTTCCTGTCATGCTAAGCATTCAAAATGTTACAAGTACTTTTGAAAGTCAAGGAAAATGTATGGGGTAAAACGTACAACTACTTAAGTAGTACTTTCAAGTATTTTTTACTTAAGTACGTTAGTACGAATTGAATCAATGGTTTGATAATTGAAATTACCATTATTCCCAGATCCCAGACTGTAGCTTTAAACTTAAGGTGCTGTCATGTAGCTACTGTAGGTCTACCCATCAACTCAAGATGCAACTTTTGTATAATTCACTGAATATACTGCAAAATTCACCTGAACTCTGTAGACTGGTCTTCCTCGGCTGTCTGACCCTGCTGGGAACGCTGTCACCATCTGATCCTGCTAAGACAGGTATTCTCAAACTGGGGTATGCACAATGCCTTCGGGGGTACTCCAAATCAAAAGGGGATTCACATTTAAACAAAGAAATAATAATTTCTTCACATGTTCAAACAGTCCATTTATATTTTCCAATGGTCTGTACATTTGGCTGAGGTTTTTTTCTCACCTGAGTAGCCTCACTTCACTGCCAAAGATAAAATGAAACCATTTACTGTTCAGCAAAATAACAACACAATGTCAAATACAGGTAGCCTTGTCAAATAATATCCAATCACATTAACCGTTACTCTCTTGCGGGAATTCTACTAACAGTCCGTATGTATCCAAACGTAACTGCTGCTAATTCCGTTTGCTCAAAAATTGATAAATGGTTAAAAGTAAGGCCGCGTCCATAGAGACACATACCTACTCTACTGGTAGTACTGATACTCCCAGCAGTACTACACCTGCACCTGTTGATGACACAAGTTGTTCTGCTTCCACGAGCACATCCAATGCTAATGCAATCAGTAATTCTACATTTGTTGTTAGCCTAGATAGCATGGACACTGACAGTGACACTGATGCAGCTGAAGAGCTGCTGCTCCCTTAGCGGGAAAGCACCGAACAACAGACGGACGTTGGACCATCGAAGAAGCGCAAATATATATATATTTTTAAATATTTCTTTTACCTTTATTTGACCAGGTAGGCAAGTTGAGAACAAGTTCTCATTTACAATTGCGACCTGGCCAAGATAAAGCAAAGCAGTTCGACACAACATGCAAAGTAAGTGATAGGTGCAAAGTAGAGATATGCGCAAAATAAATAAATACAGTAGGCGGAGAGGCAGTTGTTTGGGCAAAATTGTAGATGGCCTATGTGCAGTAATCTGTGAGCTGCTCTGACAGCTGGTGCTTAAAGCTAGTGAGGGAGTGTTTCCAGTTGCAGAGATATTTGTAGTTCGTTCCAGTCATTGGCAGCAGAGAACTGGAAGGAGAGGCGGCCAAAGGAAGAATTGGTTTTGGGGGTGACCAGAGAGATATACCTGCTGGAGCGCGTGCTACAGGTGGGTGCTGCTATGGTGACCAGTGAGCTGAGATAAGGGGGGACTTTACCTAGCAGGGTCTTGTAGATGACCTGGAGCCAGTGGGAATATGATGATACTGTAACTACATTGATTTTGGGGTTCACTTATATTGGGAGTAGTGCCTTTCCTCAGCCACAGTGTGTTATGTGCAAAGTACTATTTCACAACACGATGGAAACTTCACTCTTGCACAGACATTTAGAAACAAAACCTGCCAATTTGAAAAATAAGGCACAGGAGTTTTTTTTGCCAGAATTAACATGACTTTTGAGATATGGCGGATATGGCTGGGATAATGCTGAGAGAAAAGGCCTATACAGACAATGCCTTCATCAAACAACACTGTTTCACGATGCATCAGTGACATGACAGGATATGTTTTGAGATGCTTCGCATACAAGCCAGTGAATTCTATGCTTTACAGCTGGATGAGTCAGAGGTGGCGAGCCTGGCACAGCTCCTGGTATATGTCTGTTACGATTACTGGGGGTCAATTAAAAAATACATCCTCTTCTGCAAACCACTGGAAACCAGGACAATAGGAGAGGATATTTTTAATAAAGTACTGGACAGCATTGTGACATCAATTGGACTTTGGTGGTCAAGATGTGTTGGTATCTTTGCTGAAGAAAGTCTCCAGCCTTGGGCCACACAGCATCAAATTCGTCATGATTGGTCATCGCCCAGCGGTCCGCTGGTGATTTGCATGAAGTTGGGAAAAGTTAACATTTTTCACTGCCTACCACGCCCCCATCACACCACCCAAAGATCCCCGCCCTCTCCGCTTCTCACCACTTTCCTTCCATTGAAATGAATGGGAAGCAGCGTTTCACCATGCGGCATCCTGTGCTAGTGTATCATGCCCTTGGGCGTGAGTTCAAGTGCGTCTAGTATGTGTGGTCTCATTGAAATAGAGTAGGTTGCCTACAAGGCGGAGAATCACGTGGCAGTTAACTTGAATATGAAATCACCACCTTCCGGAGACACCTGAAACCCCACCTCTTTAAGGAATACCTAGGATAGGATAAGTAATCCCTCTCACCCCACCCCCCCTAAGTTTTAGATGCACTATTGTTAAGTGACTGTCCCACTGGATGTCATAAGGTGAATGCACCAATTTGTAAGTCGCTCTGGATAAGAGCGTCTGCTAAATGACTTAAATGTAAATGTAAATGTAATCTTAAATATAATTAGACTGTAGTTTACTACACTGTCTATAAATAAATAGTAATAATGAAAAGAAGTGGAGGGCGCTCAACCAATGTGAGTCGAAGTGCAATCAAAATGTTTTAATCATGATTGCAAAGGAAAACGCACAATGCGCACAGGTTGGGCTACTATGGTGAGAGAGCTTGCACCTTTTAATTTTCAATAAGTATGGATTACCCATGTATTTGTCTCTGACTGCAAAACAGTAGGCTATATCCTATAGGCCTATGCAAACCGTAGCAGGTGTCACTGTTGCTGCCTCCAGTTCAGTAGCCATACCTGTGAGATCAGGTGCGCGTGTGTTCTCAATTAAATAGAGTAGGCTATAGCCAATGTATACATGGGCTGGGAGAAGCACGGGACAGGTTATCTTTCCAAGGAAATGTACTTCCTAAATAGGCCTATGATTACACTATAGTTTACTACATTGCTTAGAAATAGGCCAAAATATTGATCAACAATTATTCTGTCTGAAAATCACCCATTCCTAAAAGATAGGCTATACATATAGCTCAAGAGAAAGTGCAAGTCTCTCCAACTCTGCTCTCTTCAAACTACATCTAGCATATTGGCATCATTCTCCTTCTTGGTCAAATAGCCCTTACATAGCCTGGAGGTGTGTTTTGTGTCATTGCCCTGTTGAAAAAAAAAACAATAGTCCCACTAAGCGCAAACCAGATGGGATGGCGTGGCGTATTGCTGAAGAATGTTGTGGTAGCCATGCTGGTTAAGTGTGCCTTGAATTCTAAATAAATCACAGTGTCACCAGCAAAGCACCATCACACCAACTCTTCCCTGCTTTACGGTGGGAACCAAACATGTGGAGATCATCCGTTCACCTACTCTGTGTCTCACAAAGACACAGTGGTCTAATGTCCATTGCTTGTGTTTCTTGACCCAACCAAGTATCTTCTTCTTATTGGTGTCCTTTAGTAGTGTTTTCTTTGCAGCAATTCGACCATGAAGGTCTGATTCACGCAGTCTCCTCTGAACAGTTGATATTGAGATGTGTCTGTTTCTTGAACTCTATGAAGCATTTATTTGGGCTGCAATCTGAGGTGCATTTAACTCATTTAACTTATCCTCTACAGCAGAAGTCACTCTGGGTTTTCCTTTCCTGTGGAGATCCTCATGAGAGCCAGGTTCATCAGAGTGCTTGATGGTTTTTGTGACTGCACTTGAAGAAACGTTCAAAGTTCTTGAAATTTTCTGAATTGACTGACCTTCATGTTTTAAAGTAATGATGGACTGTCGTTTTTATTTGCTTATTTGAGCTGTTCTTGCCATAATATTGACTTAGTCTTTTACCAAGTAGGGCTGTCATCCGTGTACCAGCCCTACCTTGTCGCAACACAACTGATTGGCACAAACGCATTAGGAAGGAAAGGAATTCCACAAATGTACTTTTAACAAGGCACACCTGTTAATTCAAATGCATTCCAGGTGACTATCTTATGATGCTGGTTAAGAGAATGCCAAGTGTGATCAAGGCTGTCATCAAGGCAAAGGGTGGCTACTTGAAGAATCTCAAATATATTTGGATTTGTTTAACACTTTTTTGGTTACTTAAATGATTCCATATGTGTTATTTCATAGTTATTTCTTCACTATTATTCTACAATATAGAAAGTTGTAAAAAACTGGAATGAGTATGTTTTAAATCCTGTAGATTACACTAGATTTATATTTGAAGGTTTGATTCCGCCTATCAGTGGTAGAAGAGAGTGCCGCATAATCATTGTTTGTTCTTCAAACACTGCTCTACCGTCAAACAGTGCTCTACCATAGGATTTAATGAGCCTGTTTGTTTTTATGTTGAGCAATATGAGGTCAACCGGTAATTCTTTTCCACAATGATTACACTTTAAAACTAAACTATTACAATGTTCTGCTATACAGTGCCTCCAGAAAGTATTCACACCTCTTTGCTTATTCCACATTTTGTTGTGTTACAACCTGAATTCAACATTTATTTGACACACAATACCCCATAATGACATCACAATACCCCATAATGACATCACAATACCCCATAATGACATCACAATAATGACAAAGTGAACACATGTTTTTATACATTTTTGCACATTTATTGAACATTTAATACAGAAATCTCTCATTTCTAAGTATTCACACCCCTGAGTCAATACGTGTTAGAATCTCTTGTGGCAGCGATTACAGATGTTCGCCTTTCTGGGTAAGTCTCTAAAAGCTTTGCACACCTGGATTGTACAATATTTGCACGTTATTAAAACAATTCTTCAAGCTCTGTCAAGTTGGTCATTGCTAGACAGCCATTTTCAGGTCTTGCCATATTTTTATGCCGATTTAAGTCAGAACTGGAACAAGGCTACTCAGGAACATTTAATGCCGTCTTGGTAAGAAACTCCAATGTAGATTTGGCATTGCGTTTTAGGTTATTGTCCTGCTGAAAGGTGAATTTATCTGTGTCTGTTGGAATGCAAACTGAACTAGGTTATCCTCTAGGATTTTGCCTGTGCATATCTCTATTCTGTTTATTTTTATCCCAAAAACTCCCTAGTCCTCGCTGATGACAAGCATACCCATAAAAAGATATAGCCACCAAAATGCTTGAAAATACAAGGACTGGTACTCAGAGATGTGTTGTATTGGATTTGCCGAAAACATAATGCTTTGCATTTAGGACATAAAGTTCTCTTTTTTGCCACATTTTCTACAGGTTTTGCAAACAGGATGCATTTTTTATATACAGTGCCTTGCGAAAGTATTCGGCCCCCTTGAACTTTGCGACCTTTTGCCACAGGCTTCAAACATAAAACTGTATTTTTTTGTGAAGAATCAACAAGTGGGACACAATCATGAAGTGGAACAACATTTATTGGATATTTCAAACTTTTCTAACAAATCAAAAACTGAAAAATTGGGCGTGCAAAATTATTCAGCCCCCTTAAGTTAATACTTTGTAGCGCCACCTTTTGCTGCGATTACAGCTGTAAGTCGCTTGGGGTATGTCTCTATCAGTTTTGCACATCGAGAGACTTCATTTTTTTTTCCCATTCCTCCTTGCAAAACAGCTCGAGCTCAGTGAGGTTGGATGAAGAGCATTTTTGAACAGCAGTTTTCAGTTGTTTCCACAGAATCTCGATTGGATTCAGGTCTGGACTTTGACTTGGCCATTCTAACACCTGGATATGTTTATTTTTGAACCATTCCATTGTAGATTTTGCTTTATGTTTTGGATCATTGTCTTGTTGAAGACAAATCTCTGTCCCAGTCTCAGGTCTTTTGCAGACTCCATCAGGTTTTCTTCCAGAATGGTCCTGTATTTGGCTCCATCCATCTTCCCATCAATTTTAACCATCTTCCCTGTCCCTGCTGAAGAAAAGCAGGCCCAAACCATGATGCTGCCACCACCATGTTTGACAGTGGGGATGGTGTGTTCATGGTGATGAGCTGTGTTGCTTTTACGCCAAACATAACGTTTTGCATTGTTGCCAAAAAGTTTTGGTTTCATCTGACCAGAGCACCTTCTTCCACATGTTTGGTGTGTCTCCCAGGTGGCTTGTGGCAAACTTTAAACGACACTTTTTATTGATATCTTTAAGAAATGGCTTTCTTCTTGCCACTCTTCCATAAAGGCCAGATTTGTGCAATATACGACTGATTGTTGTCCTATGGACAGAGTCTCCCACCTCAGCTGTAGATCTCTGCAGTTCATCCAGAGTGATCATGGGCCTCTTGGCTGCATCTCTGATCAGTCTTCTCCTTGTATGAGCTGAAAGTTTAGAGGGACGGCCAGGTCTTGGTAGATTTGCAGTGGTCTGATACTCCTTCCATTTCAATATTATCGCCTGCACATTGCTCCTTGGGATGTTTAAAGCTTGGGAAATATTTTTGTATCCAAATCCGGCTTTAAACTTCTTCACAACAGTATCTCAGACCTGCCTATCTCGGATACAGTTTTATATCTTTATGTTTGAAGCCTGAAATGTGGCAAAAGGTCGCAAAGTTCAACGGGGCCGAATACTTTCGCAAGGCACTGTATATAAATACTTCCTTCTTTTCACTCTGTCATTTAGGTTAGTATTGTGAGTATCTACAATGTTGTTGATCCATCCTCAGTTTTCTCCTATCACAACTATTAAACTATAACTGTTTAGTCACCAAAGTGTAATTAATAATTTCACCATGCTCAAAATGATATTCAATGTTTGTTTGTTTTTTACCAACAGGTGCACTTATTTGCGAGGCATTGGAAAAACTCATTGGTCTTTGTGGTTGAATCTATGTTTGAAATTCAATGCTTGACTGAGGGACCTTATAGATTATTGTACTGTACTTTTCCCACATTTTGTTACATTACAGCCGTATTCTAAAATGGATTCAATTGTTTTTTCCCCTCATCATTCTACACACAATAACCCATAATGACACAGCAAAAATGTATAAAAAAAGAACTGAAATATAACATTTACATAAATATTCAGACCCTTTACTCAGTGCTTTGTTGATGCACCTTTGGCAGCGATTACAGTCTTGAGTATGACGCTACAAGCTTGGCAAACCTATATTTGGGGAGTTTCTCACATTCTTCTCTGCAGTTCCTTTCAAGCTCTGTCAGGTTGGATAGGGAGCGACGCTGCACCGCTATTCTCAGGTCTCTCCAGAGATGTTCGATCAGGTTCAAGTCCGGGCTCTGGCTGGGTCACTCAAGGATATTCAGAGACTTGTCCCGAAGCCTCTCCTCTGTTGTCTTGGCTTTGTGCTTAGGGTTGTTGTCCTATTGGAAGGTGAACCTTCACCCCAGTCTGAGGTCCTGAGCGCTCTGTAGCAGGTTTTCATCAAGGATCTCTCTGTACTTTGCTCTTTTCATCTTTCCCTTGATCCTGACTAGCCTCCCATTCCCTTACGCTGAAAAACATCCCCACAGCATGATGCTGCCACCACCATGCTTCACCGTAGGGATGATGCCAGGTTTCCTCCAGATGTGGTGCTTGGCATTCAGGCCAAAGAGTTGAATCTTGGTTTCATCAGAACAGAGAATCTTGTTTCTCATGGTCTGAGAGTCTTTAGGTGCCTTTTGGCAAACTCCAAGCGGGCTGTCATGTGCCTTTTTACTGAAGAGTGGCTTCAGTCTGGCCACTCTACCATAAAGGCCTGGTTGGTGGAGTGCTGCAGTGATGGTTGTCCTTCTGGAAGATTCTCCTATCTCCACAGAGGAACGCTGGAGCTCTGTCAGAGTGATCATCAGGTTCTTGGTCACCTCCCTGACCAAGGCCCGTCTCCCCCGATTTCTCAGTTTGGCTGGGCGTCCAGCTCTAGGAAGAGTTTTGGTGGTTCCAAACTATAGCCACTATTTTTGGCGACCTTCAATGCTGCAGACATTTTTTGGTACCCTTCCCCAGATCTGTGCCTCGACGCAATCCTGTCTTGGAGCTTTACGGACAATTCCTTCGACCTCATGGCTTGGTTTTTGCTCAGATATGCACTGTCAATTGTGGGACCTTATATAGACAGCTGTGTGCATTTCCAAATCATGTTCAATCAATTTAATTTACCACAGGTGGACTCCAAGTTGTAGAAACATCTCAAGAATGATCAATGGAAACAAGATGCAACGGAGTTCAATTTCGAGTCTCATTGCAAAGGGTCTGAATACTAATGTAAATAAGGTATTTCTGTTTTATATTTGTAATACATTTGCAAAACGCATTATGGGGTATTGTCTATATAGATTGCTGAGGATTTTTTATTTAATCCATTTAAGAATAACGCTGTAACGTGACGAAATGTGGAAAAAGTCAAGGGTTAGGAGGAGTACTTTCCGAAAGTACTGTAAGTGGGGTACAGAGTTGAGGTAGTCATTCCAAAATCTTATTAGGCACTATTATTGCACACAGAGTGAGTCCATGCATTTTATTAAGCTCATATTGCTCCTAAACTTATTTAGGCTTGCCTTAAGAAAGAGATTGAATACTTATTGACTCAAGACATTTCAGCTTTTCATTTTTAATTAATTTATAAACATTTTGCGGAAAGTCAAGGGGTGTGAATACCTCCGAGAGGCACAGCATAGGCATTGCAGTGGGTGTCTTGGAGACATTTTTATAAAGTACATCTGTCTGGGAAGAGTTGTTTTACCCCAGGGCGGGAAGGGCTGGGAGTTGAGATTTGGTTCTAATTAGTAGGCTGCTCTTTTGCATTGGGCAGGGTGTTATTGCTGCAATTTTATATTATGGCTTGTTTGAAACCTTTGTGTAAACGGTGTTCCTGAAAACAAGGCTGTGCTGCCAGCTGCTTCAATAGCGTTTGAATGACGCACATTTTTCCATTCTTTCAGCGCGCCAATTAGTCAGGCCCTGAAAGGTTTTTGAGCACGACAAAAGGAGGAGAACAAATAGCAAGTGCTCCAATTAATTTATACTAGCTGTGTTTCTGTTCTGTCCATCAGCCCTGCTGGCTGGTAGGCTCATCTTTGTGGGCTCTCCCAATCTCTCCCAAATGGAGCCCAGCCAGACACTGGAAGAAGACAGAATCAGGCAGGGCACTGAAAGTCTAGGATGAGGCACACCTTCCTATCTGACGATCATAACATGTTTATCTATTAACTGGTTACTTTGGTAGTACTGCTGTCTTGTTCTCGTTTACCAGAGCCTGCAGCTCTCAACCATTTATAGTACATATGGAGTGTTTACACAGCTGCTCGTGTGGTTATACATCCATTTGTGGGGAAAGCGAGAAGGAATGGACAGAGAGAGGGACTCATTATGGAGAAATATAGTTACAGCAGGTGGTTTTCTCTGCAGCACAAGGTTTGAGTAAAAGTGTTTGACCTCTGCCCTCTGTGTTATCACTCCTCACAGTGAGCTTCTGTACCTTGTTGATGGCATGTGTGTGTGAATGGCTCTTCTAACATGTCCCTGACAAACATGTACCTTTCCTTTCTCTCTCCCTTGAGGTCTCATTAGTTTACTGGATGCATTTAAACCTGTTTTTCATTCTATAGAAGCTGCCAAGTGTGTATATACCATTATACAAAATATACCAGAATACAAACATGGGTGTAAAATACAGTTCGTTAAAAGATGAGAGAGTGATTTTTTGTGTTGGACAGGGGACAGTAGGAGTGATAATGATTTCTTCTTTCATTACTTTGTGTTGGTGAGTAACGGCCTAGACTTATCAACCATCATTTGATATAATTTTAGTATTCTGTTAATGGACTGTACCTTAGGACTTTGTTTTCCCACTTCTGTAAACACTGTTGTATGAGTGAAGCACACTGATACCATAGGCTGCTTCCTGACTATTCCCTCCCACGTAGGTTATGATAAAACTGTCTATTACAGGGGCTGAGTCACTGGCTTACTGGGGCTCTCTCATGCCGTCCCTGCAGGGGGTGCGTCACCTGAGTGGGTTGATTCACTGTTGTGGTCATCCTGTCTGGGTTGGCGCCCCCCCCCTCCCTTGGGTTGTGCCGTGGCGGAGATCTTTGTGGGCTATACTCAGCCTTGTCTCAGGATGGAAAGTTGGTGGTTGAAGATATCCCTCTAGTGGTGTGCGGGCTCTGCTTTGGCAAAGTGGGTGGGGTTATATCCTTCCTGTTTGGCCCTGTCCGGGGGTGTCCTCGGATGGGGCCACAGTGTCACCTGAACCCTCCTGTCTCAGCCTCCAGTATTTATGCTACAGTAGTTTGTGTCGGGGGGCTAGGGTCAGTTTGTTATATCTGGAGTACTTCTCCTGTCCTATTCGGTGTCCTGTGTGAATCTAAGTGTGCGTTCTCTAATTCTCTCCTTCTTTCTTTCTCTCTCTCGGAGGACCTGAGCCCTAGGACCATGCCCCAGGACTACCTGACATGATGGCTCCTCGCTGTCCCCAGTCCACCTGGCCATGCTGCTGCTCCAGTTTCAACTGACCTGAGCCCTAGGACCATGCCCCAGGACTACCTGACATGATGACTCCTTGCTGTCCCCAGTCCACCTGGCCATGCTGCTGCTCCAGTTTCAACTGTTCTGCCTTACTATTATTTGACCATGCTGGTCATTTATGAACATTTGAACATCTTGGCCATGTTCTGTTATAATCTCCACCCAGCACAGCCAGAAGAGGACTGGCCACCCCACATATGCTCTCTCTAATTCTCTCTTTCTTTCTCTCTCTCTCTCTGAGGACCTGAGCCCAAGGACCGTGCCCCAAGACGACCTGACATGATGACTCCTTGCTGTCCCCAGTCCACCTGACTGTGCTGCTGCTCCAGTTTCAACTGTTCTGCCTTGTTATTTTTCGACCATGCTGGTCATTTATGAACCCGGCACAGCCAGAAGAGGACTGGCCACCCCACATAGCCTGGTTCCTCTCTAGGTTTCTTCCTAGGTTTTGGCCTTTCTAGGGAGTTTTTCCTAGCCACCGTGCTTCTACACCTGCATTGCTTGCTGTTTGGGGTTTTAGGCTGGGTTTCTGTACAGCACTTTGAGATATCAGCTGATGTACGAAGGGCTATATAAATCAAATTTGATTGATTGATTTGTCTTTAATCGATCTTGTGGTACATCTTTCTGAATGTGATTATGGAGCAATAATATATTCTGACCATCACATGTTAATGGAGTATATCTGTTATCTTGGGCATTTTACAATATATCCGTGAAAACGCACTAATTACATTTTTGTGAAAATCTCCCATTTAAGTGTAACAACGCAAATCAAAACGTTTTGAAATGCTTGAGGAAACAATGCCTGGTTTTGTTGGGTAACTATGGAAACAGTGCTGGTGTGTAATTGTGACAGAGTTCTAAGTCTAGCATATTGTAATTGCAGGAATGATGCATTTAGAGCAACTGTGTGTATTGTAGGCAACAGAGGTGAACTGGCCAGGGGTGTAGTTGATAGCGTTTAGCATTCCACTGTTTTGTTGTTATCTAAGGGGATGTGTTTGGAATAGTAATTCAGCATCTAGATATCTGTGTTTAGTGTGTACAGCCCCTCGATCACCCAAATCCTGGTGGTCTATCGTTCTAAAATAGTTTCAGCCCAATGGAACATTTGATTACTTTTGGTCATTATACATATCATTACAGTACACACATTTTTGCTATCATAGTACAGTACTTTACATAGTTGCATGTACATAGATTGTTTAGCAAATGTAATGATACTGTATGTGTACAAGCTGCAGGACAATCTCCACTCTGTGGAAATAAAAATCTATTAGTGAAGAAGCCCACAGCCTTCCTTTAACCCTCAGGGACAGTCTGCTTTTTGGGTCATAGAGGAAACTCAGACTAAATATATGTGTTTTTGGCCACATGAAATGATTACATGCACAATCTTGGCACTGAGTAATGCCAAGTTGTGGGCATGGAGGAAAATCACATCTGCCCATTTAGAGGATTTGTTTAAAAAAACAACGCGACATGAGAATTAGGATATAATATTTTGACTAAGCAAAGATTTGATTGAAACTCATGGCAGTCAGTTTAATTTCATGCCCTAAGACTATATGTTTGACTGAATATAGTCTTACGTTGATGGGAAATGACACAAGGGCAGGGGTGTTATGGCAACAAAAGGCTTCTGTCCAATGGGAAGCCAGAAAGCTACATGACATTGTCACTCTGTAACAGCTAAATGTTTTGCATAAGCACGGCATACGCTGTAGATTTAGTGACATACAGCTTGACCTCGGTGTAATTGCTATTCCTGACTCCTTTTCTCCTCCTCTTCTCTGAAAAAGAAAGGGATGGTTTCTATAATACAGCCCATCTGCCATCATATCTGGGACAACGTGGGATTGTGTTTGCCTGCTTTGAGGTGAAATATGTTTCATTTACCAGCCTTTCTAAGTAACATGAATTGAGAGAGCCATGTATTTGAACTTGTAGCTACAGTAGAGAACTTAGCTGTCAGAAGGGGATTAATTGAGAAAGTAAGATAAAGTATGGAAACAGTATTACAGAGCTATTGTGTGATGATAAATGCTCTGGGGACCACATTTACAGTACAAAACTTTTCTCACTGGTTCCATGTTTACATCTGAGATTTTCAGAACGGGATAAAAAAAGATGTTGACCACAAAAGTACAGTATATAACGGTGAAGGTAAAGAGACTTAATGGAGTCTTTAGAGTGAATGAAAACAGCTTCAAGGTCAAAAGTACAGTATATAACGGTGAAGGTAAAGAGACTTAATGGAGTCTTTAGAGTGAATGAAAACAGCTTCAAGGTCAAAAGTACAGTATATAACGGTGAAGGTAAAGAGACTTAATGGAGTCTTTAGAGTGAATGAAAACAGCTTCAAGGTCAAAAGTACAGTATATAACGGTGAAGGTAAAGAGACTTAATGGAGTCTTTAGAGTGAATGAAAACAGCTTCAAGGTCAAAAGTACAGTATATAACGGTGAAGGTAAAGAGACTTAATGGAGTCTTTAGAGTGAATGAAAACAGCTTCAAGGTCAAAAGTACAGTATATAACGGTGAAGGTAAAGAGACTTAATGGAGTCTTTAGAGTGAATGAAAACAGCTTCAAGGTCAAAAGTACAGTATATAACAGTGAAGGTAAAGAGACTTAATGGAATCTTTATGTCATGTTTTGTCTTATATTGTCTTGTCATTATGCTTTCCCTTCTGTTCGTTTCCCCCTGCTGGTCTTATTAGGTTCGTTCCCTTTTTCTATCCCTCTCTCTCTCCCTCCCTCTCTCTCCTCTCTCTATCGTTCCGTTCCTGCTCCCAGCTGTTCCTCATTCTCCTACTCACTCATTTAGTCTTTCCACACCTGTTCCCTATCTTGCCCTCTGATTAGAGTCCCTATTTTTCCCCTTGTTTTCCATTTCTGTCCTGTCGGATCCTTGTATATTGTTCGCCGTGCTGTGTCTTGTTTCCCTCAGATGCTGCGTGTAAGCAGGTGTCTGAGTCTGCTACGGTCGGTGCCTTCCCGAGGCAACCTACAGTTTATGGTCGAGTCTCCAGTCTGTCCTCGTCACTACGAGTGGAATTAGTTTTTTATGTTTTGTTTTCTGCTCTGATTTGTCTAGGAGTATTGCCTATTTCCTTTACTGGAATAAAGACTCTGTTTTCGCCAAGTCGCTTTTGGGTCCTCATTCACCTGCATAACAATTTAGAGTGAATGAAAACAGCTTCAAGGTCAAAAGTACAGTATATAACGGTGAAGGTAAAGAGACTTAATGGAGTCTTTAGAGTGAATGAAAACAGCTTCAAGGTCAAAAGTACAGTATATAACGGTGAAGGTAAAGAGACTTAATGGAGTCTTTAGAGTGAATGAAAACAGCTTCAAGGTCAAAAGTACAGTATATAACGGTGAAGGTAAAGAGACTTAATGGAGTCTTTAGAGTGAATGAAAACAGCTTCAAGGTCAAAAGTACTGTATATAACGGTGAAGGTAAAGAGACTTAATGGAGTCTTTAGAGTGAATGAAAACAGCTTCAAGGTCAAAAGTACAGTATATAACGGTGAAGGTAAAGAGACTTAATGGAGTCTTTAGAGTGAATGAAAAATAGCTTCAAGGTCAAAAGTACAGTATATAACGGTGAAGGTAAAGAGACTTAATGGAGTCTTTAGAGTGAATGAAAACAGCTTCAAGGTCAAAAGTACAGTATATAACGGTGAAGGTAAAGAGACTTAATGGAGTCTTTAGAGTGAATGAAAACAGCTTCAAGGTCATACTTGATTACGAACACTTAGCACGTCTTCATGTAAATAATGTATGTCTGTTCTGTGTTTATTCTGCTTGTAGAGAACAGTCTCGTCAAACTGTAACTTTCCTTTGAATGCTGTTTTTGACTGTGTACTTTATACCAGTCGTTGCCAGGGAACAGCATTTAGTGGTTAGAACGCAGCTGATCCCACAGGACTGAAGTGTTTTTGGATGGAGGCTGTCTTTCTGTTCCAGGCTGGAGTCTGGGTCTGCTAGGGAAAAGCTGTGGAGAATGTTCCTACTGTATCAGCAGTAGCAGCAGAACATATTCCCTTACTGACTCTACCTGACATGTAATAGCTTAACCCAGATACAGCCTGTCTTCAGGATCTGTCTCAATCTTTGACTCTAAGATTCATTTGTTCAGTATGCTGTACCCCTCAACTTTTGTCTGAAATGTCTGAATACGCATTGAGATTGTCAATTAAAAGTTGTTATGTAACTTAATGTATTCGCTGTGAATGTAGCATCACACATTTTCTTGTGCTGTTTTGTACATTTGTATACTTCCTAATTGGCAGCGTTTTGTGTTACTGCTTGATTGGTGTCAAGGATTAGAAGGAGATTCCACCCTCTGTAGAAACTTGTTTTTCCCATGGTTGGAGTAGCAACCCAATAAATTCATCAGCATGTAATGTGTGGGAGGTTGATTAGGATTCCATCATTGGTCCTGCAATAACATGTGAACTGAAAATACTGTATTCTCAAATTAACCATGTCCTCAACTTGTTCTGGTTTACGACAATATCCAGTGTCATGCATCCCATACTGGTGTACTGACAGGCTCCATCGTCGCAACATCACCAGCTGTGTTGAGTGGCAAGTCTACTGAATGTTGTACTGTATGTGTGTTCACAATAAAAGATGATTTACTTTATCTGTCCTGTGTACACTAACAGGTTGATGAGCTGGCCACATAGTGAGCTTCAGACCAAGACCAAGGGAGCACACCAGTCAGTTACACCTTGGTATCATGGCCTTGTTTGGTTTGCAGACTCATCTGTCTTTCATCTACGGCACTTCACTCTGGATGAGAATGGCCTTTTCATTAAAGCAGATTGCAGTGAAGTCCCCACCGCTATTTCCCCTTTCAGAAACGTTTATGTGTGGATTTTTGTATGGTACTGTTACTTGACATTATAAAAGGTGTGAAGTGGATGGGTTGGCATGTCCACATTCTGAACTACGGTTGGAAACTGTTTCAGACACAGAGCTACAGCAGTTGGGTGCTACACCTTTTCTGGTAAAGACAAGCGGATCATTTTCTGACATTGTTGTTCTAGATTGATATCAACATGAATGAATTACTGTTAATTAGATCTTTTATGGAATCGTTATGACAACAACTATCAGTGATTCACCACCTGCTTGACACTTGCCCTTTATGATTGTAGAATAACAGTAGCGCCTGTTGACTTTCCTGTCTTTTGTTCTAAAGAGACAGTCTTTTCTCAGAGTGGCATAGTAGTACCGGCTGGAAGCGTCATTCCCTCTAGAGCCCACCACGCATCAAAACATTCCCTGGAATCGATGATCTATAACGTATAAACTCTAGACTGAAATAGATCCAGTGCCTCCTGCTGCTTCTCCCCTCCCTCTTCTCATGGCTGTATCCCACACATTGGTCCTAATGACTCCGGAGCCAGGCCGGATTACTACCTGTCACCACTATAGGCTTTAATTACAGTGTATTTCCTGGTAAGACAGACACCCCGGAGGTGAGGATTGGTTTAGAGCCAGGCGTCTTATTCTCATCAGCCTCAATCAACACTCAGCTTCATTTTCACTCATTGCAAAGATCCATCTTATTAAATATCAACCATTCAAAATCCATGATCTTTGGTTTGTGGTGACATTTTCACTCTTACGAGTATTCATACACACTTTAGGATTGATTTTCAAATGGATTGCAGACATTGAATCCCTTCACCGAAAGGCATCAACCTATTGATACAGTACTGCATTTTTAACATTGTACATTTAATTACAAGGTGCTCTATAATATCAAATCATGAATCAAGGAAGTCTAAGACCAAAGGGATGTTGGTTCATGAGGTCAACAATGTTCTTACTAAATGATGGGACAGACCAGATGGTTGAAGACTAGAGCTGTGTTTGAATATTGATACATTCTCCAAAATTCTAAGTATCAGGGATGCAAACTAGTCACTTTTCGGTGAAATACACTGTTTTGAATCCAAAATAGGTGACCTACGTGGTTCGTGTAGCATTCTATTAGAAAGGGTGTCATGGTTAACTGCAATATTAGTGTATTGTTTTTTTCTCAGGACTTGAGTGTCATTTGCAGTAAAGTCTAGGCAACAAATAACATTGGATTGCTTTCTTTACATGTTTTAGCTGTGAGTTAAGTTCACATTAACCGCTTGTTATTTTACACACACAGGCTGATCATGTAGCTCATATTCTTTGTTGTTTAATTAGTTAAAACTTGCATTTCCCCCAGATGTAAATGCAAGTACAAAAAGTAAATATTCATTGCTTTAACTTTAATTGCTTTTTTAAAAAGTTGAGCAATGTAATAAAAAAAGTATTGACTTTTCAAACAAGTTGTTAGCTACACTACTCGTCTTACGAACCGCATATCATTACAGCAGTTGCTTGTATGCACCGGTATGTTAGCTAGCTACATAACGTTAGTTGGCTACTAATACATGGAACTTGCCAGTATATCAACTATTACATAGTTGTATATGGTATGTCTGTCTTGCCGAGTTGAGCCGTATAGGTTTTAACATAGGAATGGACACAAATAATGAAACATTTAAATCCAGATGGAGGAAACATTTATTGACTTGATTATTCATGTAATTCTTAGCTTAGGGAAGTGGTATAGTCGTTGTGCTTTCTTAATGAACATTGTTAATGAAGTCTTGTGATTTCTAGCTAGTAATTTCTTCTGCTTAAAAACTACCAAGAAGTTGCATAGCAACAGCATTTACTTCCGGTAGACCCTCGAAGCGCTAGTACACTCAACTGAAAGGATACCGTTTGTTTACAGTACACTGACAAATGAACAAGTAGTATATACTCATTAAGTATGTAGTATACAGTATGTTAGTGTGGGTATTCGAACACCGAACAACACACTTACTAGGAGTAAGGGGAAGACTGTACGCTTTTAGTTCAGGTGTTCTGAGACTGAGACAGCTTGTCTCAGCTGAGAGAGAGGAAGAGTTGATTGTATTATCAAGGGGATAATCTCAATTGCATACTCCTCGCATCCTCTCTCCTCGCCTCCTTCTCAAAACCCATTAGAGAAGGTCAGAGGGGAGGGACCAATGACTTTCTCATCCAATGGGTTTTGAGAAGGAAGCTAGGAGAGAGGACGCATGGAGTATACAATTGAGAGTCGCCCTATGTGTCAGTGTAGCCATGGTGCTTCCTGTGTGTAGCAGAGCTCACAGCAAAGGCTGTCTAAGATGCAGGACACTGATCTATATCGCCAAGAGATTCCCTTTGTTCTGACCTGACATCCTTTAATAAGAATGCTATAAATAACCAATGCTATTCAATCTGACTGGAAGTCATTATTGTAAAACATACATGTGTTTTTAATCTACTGTATATCCAATAACCAATGCTCAGTGAACAGTAATAATACATGCATGTGAAAACTCAGTGTATTCTCTGTGTAATGGAACAAAGACTTATTAAGACAGAATAAGATACTGTATCACCCTGATGCCACAGTGCAGCAGAGTACGGCAATCAGACACACATAGCTTCAGTAATTTCTACATTTATTTCATGATGTTATGCTGAACAGGATGAGGGCATTCAACTGGTGTAGAGTAGGAGGGGAAAATCAATTTAGCTCATTTCCACTGCGTTCCTGCCTGCGGTCTGTAATATGCTTAAAAATGCTGAAGCAAAATCTGTCTCATTATTGTATGAAATGGGGAGATAAAAAATAACCCGGATCATTGGCAATTTATCTGCCAATTGCGTGTGATGGAGGGGCGTTTAGCTGACAGAATTTCTATGGAGGATGTATCGGGCAGGGGTGCATACTTTGGCTGTCTTTGCATAAGGTGGCCAGTCAGTATCAATCCTCCGTAGGTACCTCAGGTTTAGGGACTACAAAGGAAACCCCCACAGTGGGCAGCCAATCTCGGTTTCTGCAGGAATCCAACGGTACCCACTCAGAGTTCCATTGGGTATTTGTGACGTTAATGTCTGATTGTGTAGTGGTGTTTCCTGTTATCACACTGCTGCCTGTATGTTAAAACCATTTCTATTTTCTATTAATTTGACATCTTGAAATATCACATCAAACTGGCAGTGTTTAAGACCACAGCAGAACTGCTACATCATGTACCAGACAGACAACGTGGCTGTGAATCACCATACCCATTTTTTGTGACCAAACCAACGATTTGTTCAGATATCCTGGACGGATGATGATGAATCACATTTGTATTGTAACTGTGCCTATTTTTCTCTTAATTAAATGATAATTTCCATAAAAAATGCATTGGGATTTAAATCAGCTCTGCCTTGCCTCTTGCTCCAGAGGTGTGGGCTACATGGTGAATGAAGATGGACACTAAAAACACCATCTGAGCAAAGAATCCTCCATTTGCTCTATCCTGGCAATATGATGGGAATCTAATAAAATACACATTCTTCCACGATTGTGAACTCCATTTCCAACAGAGAAACTGGCAATGAACGAAAATGAATTTACCAGAAGGGTCACCTGAAAACAAATGCAATGACACACATAACAGAGCCAATGAAGCTTTTCATGTGACAGTTGGTGAACTGTGTTAAACTTCTTAGGGCTGCAATCCCGTTAATGGGATCGATATGACAACAGCCAGTGAAAGCGCCAAATTCAAAACAACAGAAATCTCATAATTAAAATTCCTCAAACATACATGTATTTTATACCGTTTTAAAGGTAATCTTGTTGTTAATCCCACCACAGTGTCCGATTTCAAATAGGCTTTACAGGGAACGCACCGCAAGCGATTATGTTAGGTCACCACCAACTCACAGAATAATTCTGCCATTTTTCCAACCAAAGAGAGGAGTCACAAAAAGCACAAATAGAGATAAAATGAATCATTAACCTTTGATGATCTTCATCAGATGACACTCATAGGACTTCATGTTACACAATACATGTATATTTTGTTTGATAAAGTTAATATTTATATAAAAAAATCTCAATATACATTGCCATTTAACGTTCACTAGTTCCAAAACATCCGGTTATATTGCAGAGAGCCACATCATTTTACAGAAATACTCCTTAAAAATGTTGATAAATGCAATTGTTAGACATGGAAATATAGATATACCTCTCCTTAATGTGTCAGATTTTTAAAAAACTTTACAGAAAAAGCAAACCATGCAATAATCTGACGCTCAGAAAATAAATAAAATTATCCGCCATTTTGGAGTCATCAGAAATCACATTATAAATATTCCCTTACCTTTGACGATCTTCATCAGAATGCGCTCCCAGGCATCCAAGTTCCACAATAAATGCTTGATTTGTTCGACAATGTCCATTATTTATGTCCAAGTAGCTCCTTTTGTTAGCGCGTTTAGTACACAAATCCAAACACTCGTGCAGGTCCATGCGGATGTCGGACAAAAACATCAAAAAGTTATATTACAGGTCGAAGAAACTCGTCAAACTAAGTATAGAATCAATCTTTAGGATGTTGTTATCATAAATCTTCATTAAAGTTCCAACCAGAGAATTCCTATGTCTGTAGAGAAGCCATGGAATGCAGGTCGCTATCATGTGAAATGCGCGTGACCAGGACCTGGCTCTCTGCCAGACCACTGACTCAAAGAGCTCCCATCCTGCTCCACAACACAGTAGAAGCATTCAAGTTTCTAAAGACTGTTGACATCTAGTGGAAGCCCTAGGAACTTTATCCATATACCACTGTGTATTCAATAAGGGCTGGGTTGAAAATCGACAACCTCAGATTTCCCACTTCCTGTTTGTATTTCTTCTCAGGTTTTTGCCTGCCATATGAGTTATGTTATACTCACAGACATCATTCAAACAGTTTTAGAAACTTCAGAGTGTTTTCTATCCAATAGTACTAATAATATGCATATATTAACAACTGGGACTGAGGAGCAGGCCGTTGACTCTGGGCACCTTTCATCCAAGCTACTCAATACTGCCCCTGCAGCCATAAGAAGATAAGATCACATCTCTGTATTCCACTGAAGGAGGTGAGGATTGGAACTTGAATAATCAATTGGGGATTCTCATGTGGTGAATCTCATTAGGGAATGAGGGCTGGTTGAAGACGATGAGAAACAATTGGTTTCACCATGTTCAACCAAATAATAATTCCCTACTATCTCTGTAGAGAGGTGCTGTATGTGACCTTGTGATGCTACAGTATGTAGTGCAATATCTTCCATTGGATGGTGTCATTCCAATGGGACACACAGTTGCAGATGGCCGCTGCGCATTCTGCCGTGAAACAATGGTATTTACTGTCTATTATCTAAGTGTTGCCCATCACTTTAGTTTTACATTGTTTACATATAGAAAAGGTCAGGCTGTCAGGATGTCTGTTACACCTGTTCTGTACCCCCCTCCACTTCTCAAACCTCCAGCTGCTTCTGCATTACCATAGCACACTCAGTACTCTCCACTAGAGGTCGACCGATTAATCGGAATTCGGTATTTTTGGACACCGATTTTGACTATATATATACATATATTTTTTTTACACCTTTATTTAATCTTTATTTAATTAGGCAAATCAGTTAAGAACACATACTTATTTTCAATGACGGCCTAGGAACGGCGGGTTAACTGCCTTGTTCAGGGGCAGGATGACAGATTTTTACCTTGTCAGCTCGGGGATTCAATCTTGCAACCTCTAACCACCTGCCTCTCATTGCACTCCATGACGAGCCTGCCTGTTACACGAATGCAGTAAGCCAAGGTAAGTTGCTAGCTAGCATTAAACTTATCTTATAAGAAACAATCAATCATAATCACTAGTTAACTACACATGGTTGCTGATATTACTAGTTTATCTAGCGTGTCCTGCGTTGCATATAATTGATGCGGTACGTATATGCGAAAAAGGACTGCCCTTGCTCCAATGTGTACCTAACCATAAACATCAATGCCTTTCTTAAAGTCTATACACAGAAGTATATATTTTTAAACCTGCATATTTAGCTAACAGAAATCCAGGTTAGCAGGCAATATTAACCAGTTGAAATTCTCACGTCACCCCGCTCCTCCGCTCTCTCCACTGGCTTCCAGTTGAAGCTCGCATCCGCTACAAGACCATGGTGCTTGCCTACGGAGCTGTGAGGGGAACGGCACCTCAGTACCTCCAGGCTCTGATCAGGCCCTACACCCAAATAAGGGCACTGCGTTCATCCACCTCTGGCCTGCTCGCCTCCCTACCACTGAGGAAGTACAGTTCCCGCTCAGCCCAGTCAAAACTGTTCGCTGCTCTGGCTCCCCAATGGTGGAACAAACTCCCTCACGACGCCAGGACAGCGGAGTCAATCACCACCTTCCGGAGACACCTGAAACCCCACCTCTTTAAGGAATACTTAGGATAGGATAAAGTAATCCTTCTCACCCCCCCCCCCCCCTTAAAATATTTAGGTGCACTATTGTAAAGTGGCTGTTCCACTGGATGTCATAAGGTGAATGCACCAATTTGTAAGTCGCTCTGGGTAAGAGCGTCTGCTAAATGACTTAAATGTAATGTAAATGTAAATTGTGTCACTTCTCTTGCATTCATTGCACGCAGAGTCAGGGTATATGCAATAGTTTGGGCCTCCTAATTTGCCAGAATTTTACGTAATTATGACATAACATTGAAGGTTGTGCAATGTAACAGGAATATTTAGTCTTATGGATGCCCGTATTTCACTGAAAGAATAAATGTCTTGTTTTCGAGATAGTTTCCGGATTCGACCATATTAATGACCAAAGGCTCGTATTTCTGTGTGTCATTATGTTATAATTAAGTCTATGATTTCATAGAGCAGTCTGACTGAGCGATGGTAGGCAGCAGCATGCTCGTAAGCATTCATTCAAACAGCACTTTCATGCGTTTTGCCAGCAGCTCTTTGCTATGCTTCAAGCATTGCGCTGTTCATGACTTCAAGGCCATCAACTCCCGAGATTAGGCTGGTGTAACCGATGTGAAATGGCTAGCTAGTTAGAGGGGTGCGTGCTAATAGCGTTTCAAACGTCACTTGGTCTGAGACTAGGAGTAGTTATTCCCCTTGCTCTGTGTGGGTAACCCTGCTTCGAGGGTGGCTGTTGTCGATGTGTTCCTGGTTCAAGCCCAGGTAGGGGCGAGGCGAGGGACGGAAGCTATACTGTTACACTGGCAATACTATAGTGCCTATGAGAACATCCAATAGTCAAAGGTATATGAAATACAAATGGTATAGAGAGATATAGTCCTATAATTCCTATAATAACTACAACCTAAAACTTCTTACCTTGGAATATTGAAGACTCATGTTAAAAGGAACCACCAGCTTTCATATGTTCTATTTGAGGCTCTCTACTTTCCACTACTACTGTACAGTACATACCATGAATGAGCTAAATCTACCACCGTTTTCACTGTAACTGAATATCATGGAACCATCTTTCTGAAGATAAAACATCTCCGAACAGCAGCAGGCCTATTAGCACCAGAGCTAACACCCTAGAGGTGAGATCAAACAGGGTTGAGAAATGTACTAGCAGAGATTATGAGGACAATGTTGAGGAGCAGGTTGCCATGGGGATATAGTCTCTCCAGCTCTCAGAAGGAAATCAGTGCATTTTTTTCACAACAGCCCTCACCTTCTTTTCAGACATCTGGCCTGCTGGCTTTACTTTGTAAAGTTACACAGCTGTGTATGTCTCTTAATCAAAGAGTAGGAGGATATCTCTGCACTCTGTGAAACCCTGGTTTATTATTATTATTTACAATATAATGTAGTCATCATCTGAATGTAATAGCAACAACAACATCACCACTAAGTTACTCTCCCTAATCCATATTTCCGTTTAAAGTTTAAGTCGGAAGTTAAAAGTTGTTTTTCAACCACTCCACAAATGTCTTATTTACAAACTATAGTTTTGGCAAGTCGGTTAGGACATCTACTTTGTGCATGACACAAGTAATTTTTCCAACAATTGTTTACAGACAGATTATTTCACTTATTATTTACTGTATCACAATACCAGTGGGTCAGAAGTTTACATACACTAAGTTGACTGTGCCTTTAAACAGCTTGGAAAATTCCAGAAAATGTGGAGGTCTACAATTTTATTTCTGAGGTCTTGCTTGACATCATGGGAAAATCGAAAGAAATCAGCCAAGACCTCAGAAATAAAATTGTAGACCTCTACAGGTCTGGTTCATCCTTGGGATGTAGACTACGGTTTGCAACTGCAAATGGGGACAAAGATCGTACTTTTTGGAGAAATGTCCTTTGGTCTGATGAAACAAAAATAGAACTGTTCTGCCATAATGACCATCGTTATGTTTGGAGGAAAAAGGGGGACACTTGCAAGTCAAAGAACACCATCCCAACCGTGAAGCACGGGGGTAGCAGCATCATGTTGTGGGGGTGCTTTGCTGCAGGAGAGACTGGTGCACTTCACAAATTAGATGGCATCATGAGGTCGGAAAAATATGTGGATATATTGAAGCAACAACTCAAGACATCAGTCAGAACGTTAATGCCTGGTCGCAAATGGGTCTTCCAAATGGACAATGACCCCAAGCATACTTCTAAAGTTGTGGCAAAATGGCTTAAGGACAACAAAGTTAAGGTATTCGAGTGGCCATCACAAAGCCCTGACCTCAATCCTATAGAACATTTGTGGGCAGAACTGAAAAAGCGTGTGCGAACAAGGAGGCCTACAAATCTGATTCAGTTACACCAGCTCCGTCAGGAGGAATGGGTCAAAACTTATTGTGGGAAGCTTGTGGAAGGCTTCTCAAAATGTTTGACCCAAGTTAAACAATTTAAATGCAATGCTACCAAATATTAATTGAGTGTATGTAAACTTCTGACCCACTGGGAATGTGATGAAAGAAACAAAAGCTGAAATAAATCATTCTCTATACAATTATTCTGACATTTCACATTCTTAAAATAAAGTGGTGATCCTAACTGACCTAAGACAGGCAATTTTTACTCGGATTGCTATTCTAACTTCCGCAACACCTATAAGGCACTCCCCCGCACTCCTTTCGGAAAAGCTGACCACGACTCCATTTTGTTGCTCCCTGCCTACAGACAGAAACTAAAACAAGAAGCTCCCGTGCTCAGGTCTGTTCAACGCTGGTCCGACCAATCTGATTCCACGCTTCAAGACTGCTTCGGTCACGTGGATTGGGATAAGTTCCGCATTGCTTCCAACAACAACATTGACGAATACGCTGATTCGGTGAGTGAGTTCATTAGAAAGTGCATTGACGATGTCGTTCCCATAACAACGATTAAAACATTCCCAAACCAGAAACCGTGGTTGATGGCAGCTTTCGCGTGAAACTGAAAGCACGAACCACTGCTTTCAACCAAGGAAAGGTGACCAGAAACATGACCGAATACAAACAGTGTAGCTATTCCCTCCGCAAGGCAATCAAACAAGCTAAACGTCAGTATAGAGACAAAGTAGTGTCACAATTCAAGGGCTCAGACACAAAAGGGATGTGGCAGGGTCTAAAGTCAATCAAGGATTACAAAAAGAAAACCAGCCCCGTCTCGGACCAGGATGTCTTGCTCACAGGCAGACTAAATAACTTTCTTGCACGCTTTGAGGACAATACAGTGCCACTGACACGACCAGCAACCAAAATCTGCGGACTCTCCTTCACTGCAGCCGACGTGAGTAAAACATTTAAATGTGTTAACTAGAGGTCGACTGATTATGATTTTTCAACGCCGATACCGATTATTGGAGGACCAAAAAAGCCGATACCTACAATTTTTTTATTTGTAATAATAACAATTACAACAATTACAACAATACTGAATTAACACTTATTTTAACTTAATATTAAACATTAATAAAATCAATTTAGCCTCAAATAAATACTGAATCATGTTCAATTTGGTTTAAATAATGCAAAAACAAAGTGTTGGAGAAGAAAGTAATATGTGCCATGTAAAAATGTGTGCCATATAAAAAAGCTAATGTTTAAGTTCCTTGCTCAAAACATGAGAACATATGAAAGTTGGTGGTTCCTTTTAACATGAGAACATGAGAGTATTTAAAAAAATAATCTTAACGGGTGGCATCCCTAAGTCTAAATATTCTTGTTACATTGCACAAACTTCAATGTATGTCATAATTACAACATTCTGGAAAATTAGTTCGCAATGAGCCAGGCAGCCCAAACTGTTGCATATACCCTGACTCTGTGTGCAATGAACGCAAGAGAAGTGACACAATTTGACCTGGTTAATATTGCCTGCTCAACTGGATTAGTAGTTATAACTAGTGATTATGTGTCATGTTTGTCATTTATTGTCATGTCTTGTCCCTGTGCTCCCCATGCTATTCGTTTCCCTCTGCTGGTCTTGTTTGGTTCTATCCCTCTCTCTCCCCCTCCCTCTCTCACTCTCTCGCTCTCTCTTCTCTCTGTCGTTCCGTTCCTGCTCCCAGCTGTTCCTATTCCCCTAATCATCATTTAGTCTTCCCACACCTGTTCCCGATCCTTTCCCCTGATTAGAGTCCCTATTTATTCCTTTATGATCCGTTCCTGTCCCGTCGGTTCCTTGTATTGTATTCACCATGCCGTGATTGCGTTTCGCCCTGTCCTGTCGTGTTTTTGCCGTGATTGTGTATCACCCTGTCCTGTCGTGTTTTGTGCCTTCATCAGATGCTGCGTGTGAGCAGGTGTCTCAGTCGACTACGGCCTGCGCCTACCCGAAGCGACCTGCAGTCTGTGGCCGCTTCTCCAGTTGTTTTCCCCTCTACAAGTCTAGAGGAATTCTGTTATTCCGTTTTGGACTTTAATAAACTCTGTTTCTGTTAAGTCGCTTTTGGGTCCTCTTTTACCTGCATGACAGAAGGAACCGACCAAGGAATGGACCCAGCGACTTCAGACGCTCGTTACACTGCCGTCGAGATCCAAGGAGCCATGCTCGGCAGACACGAGCAGGAATTGTCTGCTGCTCGCCATGCCGTGGAGAACCTGGCCGCTCAGGTTTCCGACCTCTCTGGAGAGTTCCAGAGTCTACGTCTCGTGCCACCTGTTACTCCCTGGCCTGCCGAGCCTCCAGAACCCAGGGTTAATAACCCACCTTGCTACTCCGGGCAGCCCACTGAGTGCCGCTCCTTTCTCACGCAGTGTGAGATTGTGTTCTCTCTCCAACCCCACACATACTCTAGAGAGAGAGCTCGGGTTGCTTACGTCATTTCACTCCTTACTGGCCGGGCTCGAGAATGGGGCACAGCTATCTGGGAGGCAAGGGCTGATTGCTCTAACAAATTCCAGAACTTTAAAGAGGAGATGATTCGGGTTTTTGACCGTTCAGTTTTTGGTGGGGAGGCTTCTAGGGCCCTGGCTTCCTTATGCCAAGGTGAACGGTCCATAACGGATTATTCCATTGAGTTTCGCACTCTTGCTGCCTCTAGTGAGTGGAACGAGCCGGCGCTGCTCGCTCGTTTTCTGGAGGGACTCCACGCAGTGGTTAAGGATGAATTCTCTCCCGGGAGGTTCCTTCAGATGTGGACTCTTTGATTGCTCTCGCCATCCGCATAGAACGACGGGTAGATCTTCGTCACCGGGCTCGTGGAAGAGAGCTCGCATCAACGGTGTTTCCCTGCTCCGCATCGCAACCATCTCCCTCCTCTGGCTTTGAGACTGAGCCCATGCAGCTGGGAGGGATTCGCATCTCGAATAAGGAGAGGGAACGGAGGATCACCAACCGCCTGTGCCTCTATTGCGGAGTTGCTGGACATTTTGTTAATTCATGTCCAGTAAGAGGCCAGAGCCCATCAGTAAGCGGAGGGCTACTGGTGAGCGCTACTACTCAGGTCCCTTCATCTAGATCTTGTACTACTATGTCGGTCCATCTACGCTGGACCGGTTCGGGTGCTACATGCAGTGCTTTGATTGACTCTGGGGCTGAGGGTTGTTTCATGGACGAAGCATGGGCTCGGAAACATAACATTCCTTTCAGACCGTTAGACAGGCCTACGCCCATGTTTGCCTTAGATGGTAGTCATCTTCCCAGTATCAAATTTGAGACACTACCTTTAACTCTCACAGTATCTGGTAACCACAGTGAGACTATTTCTTTTTGATTTTCCGTTCACCGTTTACACCTGTTGTTTTGGGTCACCCCTGGCTTGTATGTCATAATCCTTCTATTAATTGGTCTAGTAATTCTATCCTATCCTGGAACGTTTCTTGTCATGTGAAGTGTTTAATGTCTGCCATCCCTCCCATTTCTTCTGTCCCTACTTCTCAGGAGGAACCTGGCGATTTGACAGGAGTGCCGGAGGAATATCATGATCTGCGCACGGTCTTCAGTCGGTCCCGAGCCAACTCCCTTCCTCCTCACCGGTCGTATGATTGTAGTATTGATCTCCTTCCGGGGACCACTCCTCCTCGAGGTAGACTATACTCTCTGTCGGCTCCCGAACGTAAGGCTCTCGAGGATTATTTGTCTGTGTCTCTTGACGCCGGTACCATAGTGCCTTCTTCTTCTCCGGCCGGGGCGGGGTTCTTTTTGTTAAAAAGAAGGACGGTACTCTGCGCCCCTGCGTGATTATCGAGGGCTGAATGACATAACGGTTAAGAATCGTTATCCGCTTCCCCTTATGTCATCAGCCTTCGAGATTCTGCAGGGAGCCAGGTGCTTTACTAAGTTGGACCTTCGTAACGCTTACCATCTCGTGCGCATCAGAGAGGGGGACGAGTGGAAAACGGCGTTTAACACTCCGTTAGGGCATTTTGAGTACCGGGTTCTGCCGTTCGGTCTCGCCAATGCGCCAGCTGTTTTTCAGGCATTAGTTAATGATGTTCTGAGAGACATGCTGAACATTTTTGTTTTTGTCTATCTTGACGATATCCTGATTTTTTCTCCGTCACTCGAGATTCATGTTCAGCACGTTCGACGTGTTCTACAGCGCCTTTTAGAGAATTGTCTCTACGTAAAGGCTGAGAAGTGCTCTTTTCATGTCTCCTCCGTTACTTTTCTCGGTTCCGTTATTTCCGCTGAAGGCATTCAGATGGATTCCGCTAAGGTCCAAGCTGTCAGTGATTGGCCCGTTCCAAGGTCACGTGTCGAGTTGCAGCGCTTTTAGGTTTCGCTAATTTCTATCGGCGTTTCATTCGTAATTTCGGTCAAGTTGCTGCCCCTCTCACAGCTCTTACTTCTGTCAAGACGTGTTTTAAGTGGTCCGGTTCCGCCCAGGGAGCTTTTGATCTTCTAAAGGAACGTTTTACGTCCGCTCCTATCCTCGTTACTCCTGACGTCACTAGACAATTCATTGTCGAGGTTGACGCTTCAGAGGTAGGCGTGGGAGCCATCCTATCCCAGCGCTTCCAGTCTGACGATAAGGTTCATCCTTGCGCTTATTTTTCTCATCGCCTGTCGCCATCTGAGCGCAACTATGATGTGGGTAACCGTGAACTGCTCGCCATCCGCTTAGCCCTAGGCGAATGGCGACAGTGGTTGGAGGGGGCGACCGTTCCTTTGTCGTTTGGACAGACCATAAGAACCTTGAGTACATCCGTTCTGCCAAACGACTTAATGCCCGTCAAGCTCGTTGGGCGTTGTTTTTCGCTCGTTTCGAGTTTGTGATTTCTTACCGTCCGGGTAGCAAGAACACCAAGCCTGATGCCTTATCCCGTCTGTTTAGTTCTTCTGTGGCTTCTACTGATCCCGAGGGGATTCTTCCTTATGGGCGTGTTGTCGGGTTAACAGTCTGGGGAATTGAAAGACAGGTTAAGCAAGCACTCACGCACACTGCGTCGCCGCGCGCTTGTCCTAGTAACCTCCTTTTCGTTCCTGTTTCCACTCGTCTGGCTGTTCTTCAGTGGGCTCACTCTGCCAAGTTAGCTGGTCATCCCGGTGTTCGAGGCACTCTTGCGTCTATTCGCCAGCGCTTTTGGTGGCCGACTCAGGAGCGTGACACGCGCCGTTTCGTGGCTGCTTGTTCGGACTGCGCGCAGACTAAGTCGGGTAACTCTCCTCCTGCCGGTCGTCTCAGACCGCTCCCCATTCCTTCTCGACCATGGTCTCACATTGCCTTAGACTTCATTACCGGTCTGCCTTTGTCTGCGGGGAAGACTGTGATTCTGACGGTTGTCGATAGGTTCTCTAAGGCGGCACATTTCATTCCCCTCGCTAAACTTCCTTCCGCTAAGGAGACGGCACAAATCATTATTGAGAATGTATTCAGAATTCATGGCCTCCCGTTAGACGCCGTTTCAGACAGAGGCCCGCAATTCACGTCACAGTTTTGGAGGGAGTTCTGTCGTTTGATTGGTGCGTCCGTCAGTCTCTCTTCCGGGTTTCATCCCCAGTCTAACGGTCAAGCAGAGAGGGCCAATCAGACGATTGGTCGCATACTACGCAGCCTTTCTTTCAGAAACCCTGCGTCTTGGGCAGAACAGCTCCCTGGGCAGAATACGCTCAATTCGCTTCCTTCGTCTGCTACCGGGTTATCTCCGTTTCAGAGTAGTCTGGGTTACCAGCCTCCTCTGTTCTCATCCCAGCTTGCCGAGTCCAGCGTTCCCTCCGCTCAAGCGTTTGTCCAACGTTGTGAGCGCACCTGGAGGAGGGTGAGGTCTGCACTTTGCCGTTACAGGGCACAGACGGTGAGAGCCGCCAATAAACGCAGGATTAAGAGTCCAAGGTATTGTTGCGGCCAGAGAGTGTGGCTTTCCACTCGCAACCTTCCTCTTACGACAGCTTCTCGTAAGTTGACTCCGCGGTTCATTGGTCCGTTCCGTGTCTCCCAGGTCGTCAATCCTGTCGCTGTGCGACTGCTTCTTCCGCGACATCTTCGTCGCGTCCATCCTGTCTTCCATGTCTCCTGTGTTAAGCCCTTTCTTCGCACCCCGTTCGTCTTCCCTCCCCCCTCCCGTCCTTGTCGAGAGCGCACCTATTTACAAGGTACATAAGATTATGGACATGCGTTCTCGGGGACGGGGTCACCAATACCTAGTGGATTGGGAGGGTTACGGTCCTGAGGAGAGGAGTTGGGTTCCGTCTCGGGACGTGCTGGACCGTTCGCTCATCGATGATTTCCTCCGTTGCCGCCAGGATTCCTCCTCGAGTGCGCCAGGAGGCGCTCGGTGAGTGGGGGGTACTGTCATGTTTGTCATTTATTGTCATGTCTTGTCCCTGTGCTCCCCATGCTATTCGTTTCCCTCTGCTGGTCTTGTTTGGTTCTATCCCTCTCTCTCCCCCTCCCTCTCTCACTCTCTCGCTCTCTCTTCTCTCTGTCGTTCCGTTCCTGCTCCCAGCTGTTCCTATTCCCCTAATCATCATTTAGTCTTCCCACACCTGTTCCCGATCCTTTCCCCTGATTAGAGTCCCTATTTATTCCTTTATGATCCGTTCCTGTCCCGTCGGTTCCTTGTATTGTATTCACCATGCCGTGATTGCGTTTCGCCCTGTCCTGTCGTGTTTTTGCCGTGATTGTGTATCACCCTGTCCTGTCGTGTTTTGTGCCTTCATCAGATGCTGCGTGTGAGCAGGTGTCTCAGTCGACTACGGCCTGCGCCTACCCGAAGCGACCTGCAGTCTGTGGCCGCTTCTCCAGTTGTTTTCCCCTCTACAAGTCTAGAGGAATTCTGTTATTCCGTTTTGGACTTTAATAAACTCTGTTTCTGTTAAGTCGCTTTTGGGTCCTCTTTTACCTGCATGACATTATGATTGATTGTTTTTTATAAGATAAGTTTAATGCTAGCTAGCAATTTACCTTGGCTTCTACTGCGTATGGTTAGAGCGTTGAACTAGTTAGCTGTGCGGTTGCAAGATTGGAACCCCTGAGCTGACAAGGCAGTTAACCCACAGTGAAAATAAGAACGTGTTCTTAACTGACTTGCCTAGTTAAATAAAAGATATAAAAAATAAACATACAATTTTTTATATAATCGTAAATCGGCGCCCAAAAATACAGATTTCCGATTGTTATGAAAACTTGAAATCGGCCCTAATTAATCAGTCGACCTCTAGTGTTAACCCTCACAAGGCTGCAGGCCCAGAAGGCATCCCTAGCCGCGTCCTCAGAGCATGCACAGACCAGTTGGCTGGTGTGTTTACTGACATATTCAATCAATCCTTATCCCAGTCTGCTGTTCGCACATGCTTCAACAGGGCCACCTACTAAATATAATGTTTACATACTCTACATTACTCATCTCATATGTAAATGTATATACTGTACTCTACATCATCTACTGCATCTTTATGTAATATATTTATCACTAGCCACTTTAAACTATGCCACTTTGTTTACATACCCTACATTACTCATCTCATATGTATATACTGTACTCGATACCATCTACTGCATCTTGCATATGCTGCTCTGTACCATCACTCGTTCATATATGTTTATGTACATATTCTTTATCCCTTTACACTTGTGTGTATAAGGTAGTAGTTTTGGAATTCTTAGGTAGATTACTCGTGGGTTATTACTGCATTGTCGGAACGAGAAGCACAAGCATTTCGCTACACTCGCATTAAAATCTGCTAACCATGTGTATGTGACAAATACATTTGATTTGATTTGAAATGTCAGGAATTGTGAATAACTGAGTTTAAATGTATTTGGCTAAAGTGTATGTAAACTTCTGACTTCAACTGTGTAAGAAATCTCTCTGCACCATCCGACGAACCGTCAAAACAGGCAATGTGTCAATACGGGACCAAGATAGAATCCTACTACACTGTCTCTGACGCTCTTCGGATGTGTACGGACTTGCAAACTGTCACGGATTACAAAGGGAAATCCAGCCGCGAGCTGTCCAGTGATGCAAGCATACCAGACTAGCGAAATACCTTCTGCTTCAAGGCTAGCAACACTGAACCATGCATGAGAGCACCAGTTGTAGCCGATTTGAGTACAAATGTAAACAGGTTAACATTCACAAGGCCGCAGGGCCAGACGGATTACAGCTGGCAGTGTCTTCATTGACATTTTCAACCTCTCCCAGTCTGTAATACCTACATGTTTCAAGCAGACCACCATAGTCCCTGTGCCCAAGAACGCCAATGTAACCTGTCTAAAGGACTGTCGCCCCATAGCACTCACATCTGTATCCATGAAATGCTTTGAAAGCCAGGTCTTGGCGAACATCAACACCATCATCTCAGACACCCTGGACACACTCCAATTTGCATACCGCCCCAACAGATCCACAGATGACGTAATCTCTATTGCACTCGCACTGCCCTTTCCCATCTAGAAAAAAAGGAACACCTACATGAGAATGCTGTTCATTGACTACAGCTCAGCATTCAACACCATTTAGCCCTCCAAGCTCATCACTAAGCTAAGGACCCTGGGATTAAACACCGCCCTCTGCAACTGGATCTTGGACTTCCTGACCGGTCACCCCCATGTGGTAAGGGTAGGCAACAATACATCTGCCACGCTGAGCCTGAATACTGGGGCCCCTCAGGGGTGCGGGCTTAGTCCCCTCCTGTACTCCCTGTAAACCCATAACTCCGTGGCTGCGCACACCTCCAACACCATCATTAAGTTTGCAGATGGCACAACAGTGGTAGGCCTGATCACTGTTGACGATGAGACAGCCTACAGGGAGGAGGTCAGAGACCTGGCAGTGTGGTGCCAGGACAACAACCTCTCCCTCAACATTGAGCTGATCGTGGACTACAGGATACGGCAGGCTGTGCACACCCCCATCCTCATCGACAGAGCTGTAGTGGAGCAGGTCAAGCACTTCAAGTTTCTCGGTGTCCACATCACTAAGGAATTATCATGGTCCACACACACCTCCGGATGCCGAAAATATTTGTCATGGGCCTCGAGATCCTCAAAGTTCTACAGCTGCACCATTGAGAGCATCTTGACTAGCTAGATCACCGTTTGTTATGGCAACTGCTTGGCATCCGACCGTAAGGCGCTACAGAGGGTAGTGCGTACGGGCCGAGCTCCCTGCCATCCAGGACCTCTGGCAGGAAGCCTTCCTCTGACACCAGGTGGTGTCAGAGGAAGGCCCAAAAATGTTTGTAAACACTACAGCCACCCAAGTCGTAGACTGTTTTCTCTGATACCGCACGCCAAGTGGTAAACCGAGTCTGGAATAAACAGGAACCTGAACAGCTTCTACCCCCAAGCCATAAACTGCTAAATAGTTAGTCCGGGTAGCTATTGGTTAACTATTTAAATATCTGTATTGACCCGTTTTGACTCGTTTTACACTGCTGTTACTGTTTACTATCTATCCTGTTGCCTAGACTCTTTATCCCTACCTATAAGTACATATCTACCTCAATTACCTCGTACCCCATGCATATCTTATTGATACTGGTACCCCGTTTATATAGGGGGTACCAGTTATCGTTACTCAATGTGTATTTATTCGTCATGTTATTAATTCTCTCTATTTTTTCTCTCTGCATGTTGGGAAGGGCAGAATATCATAACCTGCATATGATGTTGTGTATAGACATTATTGACTGTATTTGAATAGAAAAAGTGGCCTCCCGAGTGGCGCAGGGGTCTAAGGTTGTGCCACTAGAGATCCTGGTTCAAGTCCAGGCTCTGTCGCACCTGGCTGCAACCAGGAGACCCATGGGGTGACGCACAATTGGCCCAGCATCGTCCAGATTAGGGGAGGGTTTGACCAGCAGGGAAGTTCTTGTCCCATTTTGCACTAGCAACTCCTGTGGCGGCCGGGCGCAATGCATGCTGACATGGTCACCAGGTGCATAGTGTTTCCTCCAACACATTGGTGCGACTGGCTTCCGGGTTAAGCTGGCATTGTGTCAAGAAGCAGTGCGGCTTGGGTGGGTTGTGTTTCGGAGGATGCACGGCTCTCGACCTTTGCCTCTCCTGGGTCCATACGGGAGTTGCAGCGATGAAGGCAAGACGGTAACTACCAATTGGATGCCATGAAATTGTGTGGAAAAAAAAAAAAAAAAAAAAATGTATTGAAAAAGTGTGTACAATCGTAGTTATATAATAGTTATATTAGTTCAATAGTAGTTATAGCCAGTCTAAGTACTTAGTCTATCAGCCTCTCCATATTTAGCTTGGAGTCCTACATGTGGCTTGACAAACATGTTTATCACCGCTGTCCTTCTCCACACCCAGCATGCAATGCAGCCAGCCAGGGAGTAAAGGGAGTTAGGAGGGCTGGGGCTGAGCAGCCTGGCCTAAAAAGGACTTTCCCTATTCGGCCAAGTCGTAGTCCAGAAGAAATAGTTATCCATGCCACGACATCCCTCATAAGGATGAGTCAACCCCTTTCAAAAGACATGAAGAGAAAACCAGGTAAATACATGTTATGACTTTTTATTTGTATTCTCATATGTACTGTATTTTAATGGGAAGCTGTGAAGGGGATTTTCAGGTGAACACAAAGGAGAGTCATTGATAATATCATATAACAAATCTATCCAGTTTATTACAAGAATTCAGGGAGAACACCTCCAAAGGAAATGTCTAACCACACTGCACCGAATGTTCTGTAAACACCAGCCCGAGAGGCTTGAAGGTATTCACAACACCAGCTGCTACAGAATCGCACAGTGTCACAGATACATACTCAGTGTGACCTCAGCCCAGCCTGGCGTCAACTTTAACCACAACATTCAACATTGGCAGACATTTGATAATGGCAGTTAAACAGGTCAAATGTAGGAACATCAGTACTTAGTTACAATAGATAATTATAGACTCAAATAATTATCAAATAATTTCCCATTTGTTTCTTCTTAAAGATATTTCTACATGTCTTCATTATTGTGGTGAACCGCAGAGGGACACTAAATGATATCATTATGTTCAAGTACATTAAAAAGCATTGCACAGAAGGCATTGCACAGTGCAGAGCTCTTGTGCTTTAAGGAGGTCCTTGTACAGTTCTTTACAGTTGTCGTTCCAGACTTGCACCATGTTGTCTGTACCTTTTTTGTGGATATAGAATGTCTTTATTCGGTGGCAGTTCTGGAGGCCATAATACCAGTCGAATGTCTTTTCATAGCTGTTGTTTGTGACATTTATAGATGGCCTCATCTTACACACCACCAGCCCCTAGTTGGAGTTGAATAACTGACTCATGACATACAGTATAACAGAAAGCTTTGTGTGTGCGTGTGTGTGTGCCTCGCGTCTCTGTGTGTGTGCATTCGCTTCTGTGCGTGCGTGTTTAGACCACATATTATCAAAACCCACACACTGTGTGCTGTACTTTTTAATAGTGGGGGCTTCAACTTTTGAGAAGGACTAACAAAGAGGATTAGTGGTCCACCTATTGGGATTATATATATTTTTTAATTTAGTTCAATTTGCAACAGTTTTTTGGAGGACACTACCAAAGTCCAGTCCTCTTGCTCCAAACCACCGTTTGGCCAAATCATTTTCACAAGGAAGTATCATGATTGATTCCAACCTTTGGATATTGGTCTCTGACGCTTGATAAATACTCCCCATAAAGTCCTTATAGGTGGTTTGACTTTAAAGGGACAACAATTGTATCAATCACAGTGGGCTGCATTCATGTCTCATCAGGAATAAGTGATGTAGGGAAAATAAATGGAAGTTACTGGCATTTAGGATTTTATGGTCCAAAATATTTTTACTTCATGTACACCTGTGCTGTTAGATTAATCTTGCTATTTTCCACTCCAACATCAGCAACAATACTGCAAAATACAAATTTCATGCACCCCTTGTCATGAATTAATAGTGTCGCTAGCCATTTTTCTGACCAGGCGAAATCATGTAGCAGCATCATTACTATATAAAAAATAGTAAAGGGTTGTTTAATCTCATCTAAATAGCCAAAAGGTTCGATATAGAAGCACAAATACAATCACTTCTAAGGGTGTAGAGCAATTATAATTTATATGTGGGTGATAATTCGGTAAATTGAAGAAATGCAATATTCATATCTAACCCCCAGTGGCAGCCTGCTTCTCTTTATTCAGTTCTCATTGTCACATTTGATTGCATTAGAATTAAAACTATACAAACAAAGCATTCATTTAAATATGAAAGGCACCTTGCCACAGTTATATGAAAAGATTTGTAATAGCTTTTGCGACCAAGAACCCAGAGTAATTTCAATGTAGGGTGTCTGTAGATCATTGACACAGCACACCTTACAGAGCTAGTGAAGGCACATGAGGAGAGGCTGTCTAGGGGCAAACAATACAGATACTATTGGACAATTGACTGTATGGACTTAACCTTGATGCACCCAGACATTTTAAAGATACTTTTTAGAGTTGGACTTTCACCCCAAGTTAACAACTGTACATTAAATACAGTATTCATACTTGCTCAATGTAAACAAACATAAAACACACTGTTTATATCCTCAATAGTCAAATGAGAATGTGTCTGGTAAAATTAGAATTGTTCAACTTTCCCCTGCTCATAAAGAAACACCCCAGAAAATGGATTTGTGTTTGGATGATGGATTCAGGGAATGAGAGAGATAGGAATGCAATGGCTGAGAGATATTGTTGTACATTTTTGATAGAATGCGAAACAGTTGCTTTCTGAGTAAATCATTTTAGTCACTGGCTAGTGTACATAATTCATTCAGCTGGTAACATCTATTGACATATTAATGTCATTATGATGCACAACTGAATTAATAAAGAAGAGAGGACTGTTGTAAAGCTGCCAAGGCCAACAGTGGGAGGTTTAAGTTAACTGTTCTCTCTCTCAACTGGGTTGACTGTTTAATTATTGACTATATACAGTACCAGTGAAACATTTGGACACACCTACACATTCAAGGGTTTTTCTTTATTTGTATTATTTTCTACATTGTAGAATAATAGTGAAGACATCGAAACTATGAAATAACACATATGGAATCATGTAGTAACCAAACAACTGTTAAACAAATCGAAATATATTTTATATTTGAGATTCTTTAAAGTAGCCACCCTTTGCATTGATGACAGCTTTGCGCACTCTTGGCATTCTCTCAACCAGCTTCACCTGGAATGCTTTTCCAACAGTCTTGAAGGAGTTCCCACATATGCTGAGCACTTGTTGGCTGCTTTTTCATCACTCTGTGGTCTAACTCATCCCAAACCATCTCAATTGGGTTCAGGTCAGGTGATTGTGGAAGCCAGGTCAACTGATGCAGCACTCCCTCACTCTCCATGGTCAAATAGCCCTTACACAGCCTGGAGGTGTGTTGGGTCATTGTCCTGTTGAAAAACAAATTATAGTCCCATTAAGCGCAAACCAGATGGGATGGCGTATCGCTGCAGAATACTGTGGTAGCCATGCTGGTTAAGTGCGCCTTGAATTCTAAATAAATCACTGACAGTGTTATCAGCAAAGCACACCTCCTCCTCCATGCTCACGGTGGGAACTACACATGTGAAGATCCTCCATTCACCTACTCTGCGTCTCACAAAGACACGGCAGTTGGAACCAAAAATCTCAAATTTGGAGTCATCAGACCAAAGGACAGATTTCCACCGGTCTAATGTCCAATGCACGTGTTTTTTGGCCCAAGCAAGTCTCTTCTTATCGGTGTCCTTTATAGTGGCTTCTTTGCAGTAAATCGACCATGAAGTCCTGAATCATGAAGCCCTGGGCTCCAGAGTGGCACAGCGGTCTAAGGCACTGCATCTCAGTGCAAGAGCTGTTACTATAGTACCTTGTTCAAATGCAGACTGTATCATATCCGGGTGAGATTGGGAGTCCCATAGGGCGGCGCACAATTAACCCTGGGTCGTCCGGGTTTGGCCGGAGTAGGCCATCATTGTAAACAAAAATGTGTTCTTAACTGACTTGCCTAGTTAAATAAAATAAAAAATAATGCAGCCTCCTCTGAACATTTGATGTTGAGATGGGTTTGTTACTTGAACTCCGTGAAGCATTTATTTGGGCTGCAATTTCTGAGTCTGGTAACTCTAATGAACTTATCCTCTGCAGCAGGTCTTCCTTTCCTGTGGTGGTCCTCATGAGAGCAAGGTTCATCATAGCACTTTTTTTCCAGATTGACTCACCTTCATGTCTTAAAGTAATGATGGACTGTCGTTTCTCTTTGCTTATTTGAGCTGTTCTTGACATTATATGGACTTGTTATTTTACCAAATAGGGCTATCTACTGTATACCACCCCTACCTTGTCACAACACAACTGATTGGCTCAAACACAGTAAGAAGGAAAGAAATTCCACAAATTAACTTTTAATAAGGCACACTTTTATTTGAAATGAATTCCTGCTGACTACTTTATGAAGCTGGTTGAGAGAATGCAAAGGGTGGCTACTACTTTGAAGAATCTCAAATATAAAATACATTTTTATTTATTTACTTTTTTGTTTACTACATGATTCCATATGTGTTATTTCAAAGTTTTGAAGTCTTCACTACTATTCAACAATGTAGAAAAAAGTACAAATAAAGAAAAACCCTTGAATGAGTAGGTGTGTCCAAACGTTTGACTGGTACTGTACATTTAAATGGATTGTAGAGGCCAATTTATTATATGGTTATTAAAAAGCTTGATTTATTTTCTCAAGCTCTCCTCTATGAATGTGTTGATGACTTAGCTGTAAGTAAATGGGTGAAATGAGTATTTTAGGGCATAAATAAGGAGTTTATTATGCACTATTATGTACTAAATGTTTGTTTATGATTGGAATGAATCACACTAAAAATAGTTTTTGTGCGTAGTGTGTCTCCTGAGTGCCAAGGGTCTAGTGGGTGAGATATTCAGGGTCAGGGACATATTTGAAGTTGTTTGAGTAAGTGATTGTGTTTTGATCTCCATTCAATTATTAATAAGAGGGACCTGAGTAATTCAGAGATTTGACATTGAAATATAGTGTATAATAAGCACCACTTACAGGAGGGATAACACTGCTGGCAAAGTGGACAGATTATGGCAATCAGTGACAGCAATGGAACAGTTACCATGAGAGCTGTGTCAGGCCTTTCTCTCTAAATATTCACAAATAGTTTCACAAATATGTCTATCATCATCAGACACTTTAAAATGTACATGTCTTTCTCAGACAATTAAAGGTGACTAAAAAAGCCTTTGCTGTACAACACAGCCGTTCATGTTTAGCCTAATCCACCTTGTTTTAGCCACCTTTTCAAACCGCATAAAATGCATGTTAAATAGCAGTGTCTTTGCTTGTACAAGAGGGAATGAGGTTAACCAATAGGATCTCTGCAACGCTCCGCATTGACGTGCACAGTAAGGCCGATTTCTTTAATGAGGAAAATGAATGGAATGACAAGAGCTAGGGATGGAGGAGGAGTAGGAGGAGGGGCGTGTAGCTTGAGAGAGATGCTCTAGGTGCCCTTCGGGTGTTCCCTTCAAGCAGGAATAATTTAATTGGCTGATTAAGAGGGATTGGCGGAGGGGAGTCAGAGCATGGGTCCCCTGTGGTCAGATGTGTGGGCAGATGATGTCAGTGCAGTACTGGCAGGATATTGAAGGAAGGAATGGGCCTCAGCTTGAACTCTCCCAGTCTACATGATTCTGTACTCGATAGCCAAACAATGCAGCAGGCCTCAGCAAATGTCATTATATTCATATGATGAGCTGAGGCTGGTATAGGACCCCTTTTCACAGGCCCCGTTAACTGTGGCTGTTCTAAAAGTATCATTTGAAGAATGACTAAGTACAGAATGCCGGCGAAAATTGTTCTGCCAATAGACATATTTACATTTACATTTAAGTCATTTAGCAGACGCTCTTATCCAGAGCGACTTACAAATTGATGCATTCACCTTATGACATCCAGTGGAACAACCACTTTACAATAGTGCATCTAAATATTTTAAGGGGGGGGGGGGGTGAGAAGGATTACTTTATCCTATCCTAGGTATTCCTTAAAGAGGTGGGGTTTCAGGTGTCTCCGGAAGGTGGTGATTGACTCCGCTGTCCTGGCGTCGTGAGGGAGTTTGTTCCACCATTGGGGAAACAGAGCAGCGAACAGTTTTGACTGGGCTGAGCGGGAACTGTACTTCCTCAGTGGTAGGGAGGCGAGCAGGCCAGAGGTGGATGAACGCAGTGCCCTTATTTGGGTGTAGGGCCTGATCAGAGCCTGGAGGTACTGAGGTGCCGTTCCCCTCACAGCTCCGTAGGCAAGCACCATGGTCTTGTAGCGGATGCGAGCTTCAACTGGAAGCCAGTGGAGAGCGGAGAGCGGAGAGAGAACTTGGGAAGGTGAACACTAGACGGGCTGCGGCGTTCTGGATGAGTTGTAGGGGTTTAATGGCACAGGCAGGGAGCCCAGCCAACAGCGAGTTGCAGTAATCCAGACGGGAGATGACAAGTGCCTGGATTAGGACCTGCGCCGCTTCCTGTGTGAGGCAGGGTCGTACTCTGCGGATGTTGTAGAGCATGAACCTACAGGAAGGGGCCACCGCCTTGATGTTAGTTGAGAACAACAGGGTGTTGTCCAGGATCACGCCAAGGTTCTTAGCGCTCTGGGAGGAGGACACAATGGAGTTGTCAACCGTGATGGCGAGATCATGGAACGGGCAGTCCTTCCCCGGGAGGAAGAGCAGCTCCGTCTTGCCGAAGTTCAGCTTGAGGTGGTGATCCGTCATCCACACTGATATGTCTGCCAGACATGCAGAGATGCGATTCGCCACCTGGTCATCAGAAGGGGGAAAGGAGAATATTAATTGTGTGTCGTCTGCATAGCAATGATAGGAGAGACCATGTGAGGTTATGACAGAGCCAAGTGACTTGGTGTATAGCGAGAATAGGAGAGGGCCTAGAACAGAGCCCTGGGGGACACCAGTGGTGAGAGCTCGTGGTGAGGAGACAGATTCTCGCCACGCCACCTGGTAGGAGCGACCTGTCAGGTAGGACGCAATCCAAGCGTGGGCCGCGCCGGAGATGCCCAACTCGGAGAGGGTGGAGAGGAGGATCTGATGGTTCACAGTATCGAAGGCAGCCGATAGGTCTAGAAGGATGAGAGCAGAGGAGAGAGAGTTAGCTTTAGCGGTGCGGAGCGCCTCCGTGATACAGAGAAGAGCAGTCTCAGTTGAATGACTAGTCTTGAAACCTGACTGATTTGGATCAAGAAGGTCATTCTGAGAGAGATAGCGGGAGAGCTGACCAAGGACGGCACGTTCAAGAGTTTTGGAGAGAAAAGAAAGAAGGGATACTGGTCTGTAGTTGTTGACATCGGAGGGATCGAGTGTAGGTTTTTTCAGAAGGGGTGCAACTCTCGCTCTCTTGAAGACGGAAGGGACGTAGCCAGCGGTCAGGGATAAGTTGATGAGCGAGGTGAGACATGCTCCTTAAAGCTTCTCTTTAATACTGCAAAATGCACACACTCTCCACATCTCTCTCGGATGTGTCTGCATGTCATTCAAATGTGTGTGGAGCATGAGTAGCTGGCCATGAAGTCTTTCCAGTTGAATGAACAACGAACACTATCTTACTCTAATTTACTATATAAATGTGGAGAGTGTGTGCATACTCACTGTATAAATCCGAACATACTGTCATGGCTGGCTCCAGAACGAATCAGTTGATTTCTGTAGTTTTTTTAAACGGGACCTCCTGTGTGCTGCAACTCTATACTCAACTAGACCTATTGCCACGTGTGCTGCCCAAATTTCTGGATTCCCAAGATGTAATTGGCATAGGCCTCTGCACTTGTGATTTGAAACCATCCACAGCTGTTTTTTTTAAGTGGCTAAGTCGAGCTCTCTACTAAAATATTTTGAATGATTTTATTTAGACAGGAGTAATTATATAATCTTTGCAAAACATCAATTTACATTTTTTTTTACCCTTATTTTACCAGCCAAGTTGACTGAGGACATTCTAATTTCAGCAACGACCTGGAGAATAGTTACAGGGGAGAGGAAGGGGGGTGAATGAGGCAATGGGAAGCTTTAGGAACCTTAGATATAATGATATTCCAGTTAAACAAGTAAGCATCACACTCATAGTGTTGTAGACAACGTTACCATCCCACCTCACATCACACACTGTGCAAACAGTGGTATGTGATGGTGTTGACTGTGTGCTGCTCACACCTTACTGAGAGATTGATTCAGCTTCACGGTTTCAGACACAACCTACACGCCCCCTCTTTACCAGTGATCACGATGCCTTCATTTCCCAGAAGGCTAGGAGGGTACCCTTTAATGGACTGCTCAGAGGATATTCCGGATTAAGATAAATCTCTCATTCTCATACTGACATTGGTGACAGCAGACACACTATGCATTCATTTCCCTCTTACAGACAAACTAGATATATTTTGTACCAAGTTATTATTTCTGTATTCCATACTGTAGAGAATGTAACTTTACTGACATAGGCCCTGACCTTACAACCAAACTTTTGAACCTTTCAAACTATCACTTGTCAACTGCCACTGTAAGTGGAAAATGTTACACAAATAAATATTTCAAACTTTTTAGCACTAATACTAAATAATACATTTTATAGGACAAAAGTTTTGTTGCATTCCAAATAAGGCTCACTAACATGTCTATTATTCCATCCAGGTAAATCTCATACATTCTTTGAATCAGAGGAAGGAAAAGGAAATGCCTAAGACATTATCTAACTGTTTCCAACGTAGCCTACTCTCTACTTTAACTGCGTCTGCATTTTATCCTGATTCAAAAGACGACACGAGAACCAAACTATTACGAAGCCAGACAGGTCCAGAAATAGTACATTGTTTTACACCAACATTACGGCCTTGATTTTTTTAAGTTGTAGAAAACATAGACTATGCACAATAAAGCGAAAATAAGGTAACAGAGAGAAGCTTTTTCCAGAACAAACGTATGTACCCATTACGTCAAAAAAGCTGACAGGGATTGAAGATAGGGAATATAAACAGAGATGTCTACATACCTTTTGTTGCTGTGAACAATACATACTGGAAGATCTCTGAACCATTCATGTAAACCACTCACTCTGCAACAGTTTCATTAAGTGCATGGTGGCACATCCAATATACCAAGCCTTAACATCCTTAGATAGAAGTGACATCACATACTTGGCTTTAAATTGGACTGTTCACAAGTTATTTCTTATTTGCATTTATTATGGATCCCCATTAGCTGCCAAGGCAGCAGCTACTCTTCCTGGGGTCCGGCAAAGTTAAGGTAGTTATACAATTTAAAAAACATTACAATACATTCATTACAGAATTCACAACACAGCATGTGTGCCCTCAGGCCCATTATTGATTGTCATTGTCACCGTTACTCATGCATAACAATATGAACACATCAGTGGCCACTGACAAGGTAGTCACTTAAGCCTACTTTGTCAGTGGCCACTGATCATTGTGTAGTCAAACTGTGCTCTTACAGATCTTTTCTCAATCAATACAGTATTTAAAAGCAGTATGAAACATTACTTTGCCTATAATAATGATCATTCTCTTGGCTCGATCAAGCACACGTTAGGACATTTTCCTGAAACGCGACTTGACCTCTGAACTTAGAGGTGCCTTTAGAATGGGGCAGGAGGATGGGTCAAACTATGTCACTGCAGAAGTGGGCAGAGATTGGTTTAGAATGTAAAGCAGGACCTACCCTAGCTCTTGATCTGTTGGGAGAGTTACAGTATCTGTCTGAAGGATTTTATTTCTCCCCTTTTATGCCATTGATGCAAGGTCTGGGTTTCTGAGACTATGACCCAACACCATCAGCTCAGTGTGGACAGGACCGGACAGACCTAGCTAGACGTACTCATGTTTTTATGAAATTAGCCAGCAGTTCAGTTACATAGCTTCACATTCCAGGTCAGGCTTCATCCATGTTACAAAGGTAGATATTGATCATGCACTTACTCGAGGCGTGCTTGTAACTGCGCGTTCATGTTGAACATGGATAGTCGAACACCAAACTATTCATTGAGACAATGCCGAAACATCCATCCATGGGCGAGTCAGTGCCACATTTACATTTTTGCCAAAATCTAAATGAAAGAGAAAAAAAACTGCAAAATGGGCTATTTCAAGTGCCATCTTTCTTACGCAAATGGATTCTTTGGTGTGCTTATCAATGCACAACTCAATTTCCCCCTACTCCTACCAATACAATTACTTGTATGAAGTGATACAAAAGTTTTAGTACGTGTGAAGTTTCCAACGCATCCTGTCATTACTAAATGTGTTGTGTGATTTGAATACTGCTATTTTTAACACACAAGAACATTTGATCAATAAAATATTTTGTTAGATGTCTTCCTGGCTAAAAGGTGTCACCAGTTATCCTGAGTTGAACTCCAAGTTGACCAAAACACCTCTATCTATATTCGTAGTACACCACTCTAGTAACACTGATTTACCAACACGCCTCCTGGATAATGAGGATGGGGACTAATAGGCCATGTGACTAAGTAGAGACATCACTAATAAGAGTGGGATACTTCTGTGTGACTTTGGATGCAGCATAATGGTGAAGTTTCCAATAGCAGGTCATGAAAGACAATAACAAGATGCTGAAGGTCCTGGGAAGGTCAGCCAATTAGTAAGCACAGCCTTAGCTTCTAAATAGTTTGGGTAAGAAACGGTTTATATCGAAATTTAACATTTAATGTATAACTGAACAGAGGTGACATCCTCATTGCAAGACAGTGTCTTACTGTATAAATGAAAGTACATCAAATATGTTATTTTACGAAATCTCATTAATGTTTCATGTTTTGACCCATGAGTCTTTGCAGCTCTCCTTTGTCAAATGTAGCATCTGTCTAGCTGCAGTCGGGGTCAAATTCTGAGGGTGCCTTTGTTGCCATGGCATTAAGAGGGGGTTCTGGACCCCTACCTAAACTATGATGGAGATTGATGCCCCTAATGAGGTAGAATAGCAGCTAGAATAGCATCCTGAAGGCCCAGGTCTAACCCAAAGCTCCCATTCCCCTGGTGAGTGAGTGAGATCTAAACCCCAAGGCTCTTAACAATTAACCCAGCCCTGCTCGACCAAAGAAATTAGCCATCGGTACCCAAGGAGCACCAGTGGGAGGATCTAGCAATGAGGCAAAAGAAACACAGAGATTTATTCAATTAGAATTTAAAAGTAGTTTTTGTCTATTGATGTAAAATGTATAATAAAAATACATTTTGGGGTTTGTTGATTGAAATGGTGGCTGTTTTATGGGCTTCTGACCAATTGGGCTATTTTGTGTATTTTTGGGCGATAATCTTAATATGATGTTTCCACCATTGTTTCCTATGAGTGAAAATGTTTTTGGATATCAGAACAGCTATCACTAACCTCCATTTGGATGAGGACTTTTACTTCAATGAGTCGGTGGCAAAAGACATTGATTATCCTGGACCAGGCGCAAGTCCCCGACACTCGAAGAAGGAGGAGACAGCACTATATAGTGGAGACTATGTCGGAGAGTGGATAAATCACTTTTACCCTCCATTCTATTGGCGAACGTGCAATCACTGGAGAAAAGGCTGGATGAGGGACTGTAAAATCCTATGTTTTTCCAAGGCGTGGTTGAACAAGGAAATGGTAAATATAAATCTAGCTGGTTTTTCTATATATCGACAGGACAGAACAGCTGCATCGGGAAGCTCAGAGGGTGTGTGTGTTTCTTTGTTAGCAACAGCTGGTGCGTGACGTCTAATATTGAGGAAGTCTCAAGGTTCTGCTCTCTTGAGTTAGATTACCTCATGATAAGCTGTAGACCACACAATTTACTAAGAGAGTTTATCTATATTTTTCATAGCTGTCTATTTACCACCACAAACCGATGCTGGCACTATGACTGCACTCAACGAGCTGTAAGGGCCATAAGCAACAAGAAAATGCTCACCCAGAGGTGGTGCTCCTAGTGGCCGGTGACTTTAATGCAGGAAAACTGAAATCAGTTTAACCTAATTTCTACCAGCATGTCACCTGTGTAACTAGAGGTGGAAAAAAAATCTAGATCACCTTTACTCCAAACACAGATGCATACAAAGCTCTCCCTCGCCCCCCCCCCATTTGGCAAATCTGACCACAACTCTATCCTCCTGATTCCTGCTTACAAGCCAAAACTCAAACAGGAAGTAACAGTGATAATCTCAATATGGAAGTGGTCCAATGAAGTGGATGCTAAACTGCAAGACTGTTTCACTAGCACAGACTGGAATATGTTTCGGGATTCATCCAATGACATTGAGGAGTTTACCACATCAGTCACCGGCTTAATAAGTGCATCAACAATGTTGTCCCCACAGTGACTGTACGTACAGGTGAAGTCAGAAGTTTACATACACTGAGGTTGGAGTCATTAAAACTGTTTTTCAAACAATTCCTTGTTAACACACTAGAGTTTAGGCAAGTCGGTTAGGACATCTACTTTGTGCATGACACAAGTAATTTTTCAAACAATTGTTTACAGACAGATTATTTCACTTACAATTCACTGTATCACAATTCCAGTGGGTCAGAAGTTTACATTCACTAAATTGACTGTGTCTTTAAACAGCTTGGAAAATTCACTAAAATTATGTCAGCTTCTGATAGGCTAATTGACATCATTTGAATCAATTGGAGGTGTACCTGTGGATGTATTTCAAGGCCTCTCTTCAAACTCAGTGCCTCTTTGCCTGACGTTATGGGAACATCAAAAGAAATCAGCCAAGACCTCAGAAATAAAATTGTAGACCTCCACAAGTCTGGTTCATCCTTCGGAGCAATTTCCAAATGCCTGAAGGTATACAAAAGTATCTATATCCACAGTAAAACGAGTCCTATATCGACATAACCTGAAAGGCCGCTCAGCATGGAAGAAGCCACTGCTCCAAAATCGCATAAAAAAGCCAGACTACAGTTTGCAACTGCACATTGGGACGAAGATCGTACTTTTTGGAGAAATGTGCTCTGGTCTGATGAAACAAAAATAGAACTGTTTGGCCATAATGACCATCGTTATGTTTGGAGGAAAAAGGGGGATGCTTGCAAACCGAAGAACACCATCCCAACCGTGAAGCACGGGGTGGCAGCATGTTGAGGGGGTGCTTTGCTGCAGGAGGGACTGGTGCACTACTCAAAATAGATGGCATCATGAGGGAGAAGAATTATGTGGATATATTGAAGCAACATCTCAAGACATCAGTCAGGAAGTTAAAGCTTGGTTGCAAATGGGTCTTCCAAATGGACAATGACCCCAAGCATGCTTCCAAAGTTGTGGCAAAATGACTTAAGGACAACAAAGTCAAGGTATTGGAGTGGCCATCACAAAGCCCTGACCTCAATCCCATAGAAAATGTTGTGTTGTGGAAGCAAGGAGGCCTACAAACCTGACTCAGTTACACCAGCTCTGTCAGGAGGAATGGGCCAAAATTCACCCAACTTATTATGGGAAGCTTGAGGAAGGCTACCCAAAATGTTTTATCCAAGTTAAACAATTTAAAGGCAATACTACCAAATACTAATTGAAAGTATGTAAACTTCTGACCCACTGGAAATGTGATGAAAGTAACAAAAGCTGAAATAAATCATTCTCTCTATTATTCTGACATTTCACATTTCTTAAAATAAAGTGGTGATCCTAACTGACCTAAGACATGGAAATATTACTCGGATTAAATGTCAGGAATTGTGAAAAATGGTGTATGTAATGGTGTATGTAAACTTCTGACTTCAACTGTACGTGGAATATCTGCATTGACCCTTCTCGCACTAATTTATTTTGACTCATCCTATACTCTGCTCTTACTATTTATTGTATATCCTGTTGCCTAGTCACTTTATCCCTACCTACAGTGCATTCAGAAAGGATTCAGTATTTGACCTTTTCCACATTTTGTTACGTTACAGCTTTTTCCTCAAATTGAACACAGTGGCCTCCATCATTCTTAAATGGAAGAAATTTAGAACCACCTAGTGTAACGAATCTCCTCTTCGTCTGGGGAAGAGTAAGAAGGATCGGACCAATATGCAGCGTGGTAAGTGTTCATCATATTTTAATTGAAAAATTGAACACTACACAAAATAACAAAGAAGAGAAAACGAAACACTTCTGCCAGGTGAACAGACACTAAATAGAAATTAAACACCCACAACCAAAATGCGGAAAACAGGCTACCTAAGTATGATTCTCAATCAGAGACAACGAACGACACCTGCCTCTGATTGAGAACCATACTAGGCCAAACACATAGAAATATAACAACATAGAAAAAATAACATAGACTACCCACCCCAACTCACAACCTGACCAATCAAACACAAATACATAAAAAAGGAACTAAGGTCAGAATGTGACACCTAGACTGTTCTAGAGCTGGCCGCCCGGCTAAGCTAAGCAATCGGTGGAGAAGGGCATTGGTCAGGGAGGTGACCAAGAACCCAATGATCACTCTGACAGAGCTCCAGGGTTCCTCTGTGGAGATGGGAGAACCTTCCAGATGGACAATCATCTCTGCAGCACTCCAGCAATCAGGCCTTTGTGGTAGAGTGGCCAGACGGAAGCCACTCTTCAGTAAAAGGTATGACAGCCCGCTTGGAGTTTGCCAAAAGGCACCTAAAGGACTCTCAGACCCCTAAAGGACTCTCAAACAATGAGAAACAAGATTCTCTGGTCTGATGAAACCAAGATTGAACTCTATGGCCTGAATGCCAAGTGTCATGTCTTGGGGAAACCAGGCACCGCTCATCACCTGGCCAATACCATCCCTACGGGGAAGCATGGTGGTGGCAGCATCATGCTGTGGGGATGTTTTTCAGCGGCAGGGTCTGGGAGACTAGTTAGGATCAATGGAAGGATGAACGGAGTAAAGTACAGAGAGATCCTTGAGGAAAATCTATTCCAGAGTGCTCAGGACCTCAGTCTGGGGCGAAGGTTCACCTTCGAACAGGAGAACGGCCCTAACCACACAGCCAAGACAACACAGGAGTGGCTTTGGGGCAAGTCACTGAATGTCCTTGAGTGGCCCAGCCGGAGGCCAGACTTGAACCCGATCGAACATCTCTGTAGTTAACATTACTCGAGAGCATAACTGGTTGCATCACTGTCTGGTATGGTAACTGCTCGGCCTCCGACCGCAAGGCACTACAGAGGGTTGTGTGAACGGCCCAGTACATCACTGTGGCCAAGCATCCTGCCATCCAGGAGCTTGGCCACAGAAATTGTCAAAGACTCCAGACACCCTAGTCATAGACTTCTTTCTGCTACTGCACGGCAGTGGTACTGGAGCATCAAGTCTAGGTCCAAGAGGCTTCTAAGCAGCTTCTACCCCCAAGCCATAAGACTACTGAACAGCTAATCAAATGGCTCCCCAGACTATTTGCATTCTCCCCCCCTTTCACTGCTGCAACTATGTTATTATCTATGCATAAGTCACTTTAATAACTCTACCTACATGTGCCCACGCACATTGACTCTGTACCAGTATCCCCTGTATATAGCCTCACTATTATTATTTTACTGCTGCTCTTGAATTATTTGTTACTTTAGTTATTTATTTATTTTCTTAAAACTGCATGGTTGGATGGGCTTGTAAGTAAGCATTTCACTGTAAGGTCTACACCTATTGTATTTGCGCATGTGACAAAAAAAATGTGATTTGATTTGTTCCTTGTGTTATTATTTTTCTATTTATTTGTTTTTATTTTTACATTTTTACGACAATAAAAAAAAGTCTGCATTGTTGGGAAGTAAGCTGCTGTTTACGACGAATGTGACAAATAATATTTTTATTTGTTTTGTTGTCTAAGCCGCAATGTTTTTGGCTTTTATACTAACTCCAAAGATGGCCTCAGTCAAACTTTATCTTCCTTGTCAAATCCAAAACTATCTTCAACTTTTTCTGTCATTTTTTTCTGTTTAGGATGAGGATCCGAGCCAGAGCTGTGTGGACTGTAACCTATATACTGTAGGCAAGGAACTTCTA